>NC_089728.1:4957500-5260000 GCF_035083965.1 Branchiostoma lanceolatum
TTTCTCCGTCAGGTACGCAAACCGTCTGTTGTTTATTAGAGATTCTTTGTACACAACCATGTAATCTCACCTGCTGACGTTTCGGTATCTATCAGACGCCTTCTTCAGAGCTTTTGACTGGAGTACTGCTTCTCAGCAAGGATCTCAGTAAACGTCAGCAGGTAAGACTACCTGGTTGCAAGGAGGTCTATATAAAACCTCCTTGCTGGTTGTGTACAAAGAATCTCCAATATCCTATGTTCTATCAACCTGATGAAATTATTTTTGAAACCTTCTGTTGTTTTTGTTCCTTGTGAAATAGTTATCACATAGGTGTGCAAGAAAGTACCCAAAGTCAAATCGGAAGACCAGGAGTTGGGTAAAACCTCCTTGGGTATACTCAAGGAGGTCTAAAATCAACATAATATTTTGCCATTATACCTCATTGGTATACTCGACTAATGCAATACTATCTGTTTTGTCTCATTGTGCAGCAAAGTTTAACATCTCAGTAAAAATGACATTTTTGGAGATGGCTAAAAAAAGGTAGTCAGACAGCTGAAGCAAGGAACAAAGAACAGACGCGGATGTACGGCTTGGGATTTATGTAAATCAGGATAATTAGTGCTTTCGCCACTTATTATCACTTACATTTGATCGTAGTTCGAATATACTGTTTTACTTGACACTCAATCATAAAATGTAGTCCTCTCTTTCCAAATTTTGAACCTCATTGGTTGTATTAAATCCTGGTTGTGTACTGTAGAAATCCTGAGCCAAATCTTCCGACAAAACTCCCAATTCAATGTGTACTAGTGATATGTATAGTCCCATTGCCAATCATGTTTTGTTATGCAATCATCAAGGTGTCGTCATAAATTAACACTTTTCACACTCTCTGGTTTCGACTTTGCATCTCAGCAAGTTGGACTACTACATGCAAACTGTAGTTTGTTTGTCATAGCATACATACTAGTCTGGTCATTTTCCTTTGTCTTCGGGTGACTTCCACTGCATATTTGATGAAACGACTGTACTTTGGTTGGTTCCAGTGACGGTCCTGTCGGAAACAGTACCGGTGTGCCGTACTTCTTCTTCAGTCCGCTGGAAAATACTGTGCAAGACTTAGAGGCCAACCCGTTTGCTACTCTACTGGTGTCAGGTAAAACACATGATACACGTCACATATTTGGTTTAAAGAAGGCTATATTTAGGTGGGTCGCCTGACCGTAACCGGTCAGCCCCCAGGGTAGGGGCCATAAAAGGCGTGAGTTTGCCTTATAAGATCTTATAAGCCCATTCACGGTTCCGACTACTCATGTCTGACAATATTATATAGATAGTGCTTTCATGTAGTTTGAAATGGAGCATTGTACAGCCTAGAACCTAACCGTTGTATAGCATAGAACCTCCCTGTAGTTTGACAGAAGTAGCCAGTAGTAATTTATTTTTGCCGTACCTGTTACAATCGTTGTGCAATAAACTTTGACTTGACTTGTGCAGTGTCAAAGATAAAGACACTAGGGGCCTTCACCTCTGACATATCACATAATGCATTTTGCTTCGCATGCGTATCTAGAATCGTTGATAAACTCCTTAATGTCCTGATTGTGAGGAACTTGCCAAACAGTGCGCAGTCGACCGCTATCCGGGGGATTCTAATGAATTCATATTGACTTACCCTGCAAAAGTAAATAATTTTCTTGCAACGTGTACCAAAGGCAAAGACGGAGTTTCTGTTATCTTCTAAGCTTCACGAGCTATTGCACGTGATGGAGTACCCGATCTTGTACCATATTTCCCCAGACTGTTAATCTATTTAAGTCCTTAAAGGCAGACTAAACTTAATTTCGTAAAGCATACTGCATTATGTTAAATATACCCCTAAGACCAGTTCTGACTTGTTTTACACCAGTCCATCATAGATAAGCCTTTTTACAACATTTCAAATTGGTGGCCTGGTGCCCGTAATACTCAACGAGTCCAAAGACCGTGACGTCAGAATCCGTCAGAATCCGACTCGGCCCCAGAATCTATTCTATAGAACACGCATCGATCGTAACAGTCGGATTCTGACGGATTCTGTCGGATTCTGACGGATTCTGACGTCACGGTCTTTGGACTCGTTGAGTATTACGGGCACCAGGCCGCCAATTTGAAATGTTGTAAAAACGCTTATCTATGATGGACTAGTGTAAAACAAGTCAGAACTGGTCTTAGTTGTATATTTAACATAATGCAGTATGCTTTACGAAATTAAGTTTAGTCTGCCTTTAAATCCGTATCGTTAAATGGCATAGTTCACCATATATTCGTACCACGGTACCACTTTTTAACTGTGTTGAATTCGAAAGTATCTCAGTTGACACATGTTAGCAACTTTTCAATAAGTTCATGTTATAATTGTTTCCGTACGTTAAACCTTGCAGAGGTCCAGAGCGGATTCTGCGCGAGTGTGAAATGGGATCCCGAAGATCCCCGATGTGCTAAAATCCACCTGTCGGGAAAAGTCGTGCCTGTACCCGAAGATGAGACCGACTTTGCCAAGAACTCACTATTTTCAAGGTAACAGTGTTTTATGTTAGCCTCCACCAGGCCCTCTTACGGGCGTATGAATCGTAGAATTCGGCAGAAAAAGGAATAATTAGCCAGTAGAGTCAGTCCACAGTGAAGATCACATTTCGTGAAGCCTGCAAGTGAAACTCTGGCGTAGTTAGTCTGGTAGAGACTAGTTTTATATTACATGTATTTCAAAGCATGACATTTATATAGTTCCTGATGGTGAGATAGTTTTGCCCGAAGTAAATGAAATGATAAATCGCATGGTAGAAATACCACATATTACTATTAGCCATAACACAGCTGAAAACAATGTGCACAAATCGAGTATCCTCGATGATTTTAAACGTATACCGTTTTTTCACATGAATCACGTCAAGTGTGTTATCACACATCATAAACCTGACAACACCCTTTAGTTACTATTAGACTGTGAACACGCCTTCCTTCAATACCTAGTGTGCATCACATATGTATTTTGTAGGATAATAAAGTTCATCGGATTTTATTACCATAGGCATCCTATTATGGCGGAATGGTACAAGATGCCTGATCACCAGTTTTACTTCGCCAAGATGGAGGTAGAAGATGTGTTCGTCTTGGACTTCTTCGGCGGAGGACACCACGTTTCTCCTCAAGACTACTACAAGGCCACTCTCTAACATCTATGCAACCATACCTGCACGCTCTCTTTCTGTTTATGTGTGAACTGCAGTTGTCTATTTGCACAGATGTATATGTAACGTTACGTTTTCAGTCTCACAACATCAAATTTTCATGTATGGCTATGCACACAACTTCCTAAGATTCTGACGTCATTGACGTGTTTAAACTGTTAACACGAACAGTCAGAACGTTGATTCTACTCATGATCATTGCCATACATTTCAATTACCGTACATGCAATTAGCATTCGGGTATGATTTTGCAAAAAACAAACAATTATCATTAAATTTGCTGACAATACGTTAAACAGAATACGTATTAACAAGACTATAATACGCCAAATGTCAGTTACTATGATACGTTATGACAAGACTAGATATCTGTTTCTGGTGTGTTTCCACCAAGGTCTGTTCTATGTGATATATACATAGAGAATGCAATTACCAAATACACCAGGGAAGAAATTCCTACTTCGTAGTTCGTACTGTCAATCTTATCAAAAGTTGGAAAGGTACTTTTCATTTCTGTCAGAAAATTCGTCTACGCGTTTGAATTATCATCAGAATTCGTAGACACAAATATGTAAAACTGACAACCTGTTGATTTAGATTAAGTAGACTTGTTCATCAGAAGAAAGAAATAATTTGGTAAAAAGAGATTAATAATTTGGTACACTTTGGCCTCGGGAAGATGTGACTAGTATTATTATCTCTCCAGCTTTTCTGTCAAACTGGGGAACCGAGATTTGAGCGAAAATATACGCTGAATAGGACAAGCCTATGCCAGACGTTAGGGGGCGCTATCAATCTACCAAGTAGTTCTACACTTCAACAATCTTGATTCATACCATTTGACCAGGGCTGCATTTGCCCTATGGCTACAACAAGTTCACTGAAGACGTGTTTGAATAAATGGCATATGTTATCAGCCGAGTAGAACTGCCAAAAAAGACGAGACATTTCATGTACGTTTTCTTTTTGATAGGCCGATAGTGGGTGTGGACACTCCATGCTAAACACCCCGAAACTCACATTGACAAGTGCAATTTTCTTTAGCGTCACTTGAGACATTCTTGGCTGCTGAAATCGCCCATGTTTCTCTAATCAGGCTGCTGACCTCTGGCTCCGGGCTGCATTCCACTGCCTGACCTCCGGGCCTCTCCCTCTCCACAAGTCGTAAACACCACTGGTGTCGGGCACAAGTCGTGTCGACTCTCGTGTACGTTGAAGATTTATTGTCTGCACATTCTCCAAGCAGATCTGACGGTTACAAACACCGTAAATGATTTGCAAAATGAGTTTTTATTGCAACCCGAGATCTGCCTCCAGTCGGCTTGAAGAAAGGCAATAAAAACTCCTTTTGCCAGTTGGATACGGTCTTTGCAACCGTTATATCTGCTTGGGGATTACATTCTCCTATGCAGACCTGAATCCGCGCGTCATGAACTACTCTCCAAACAGAGGTTAGACTCCGGATTATTCTTGACGTGTTATTAGGCGTTTTTGTCGGGCTTTCTATTATATCCCATTTTCTTTTAATATGTCGCCAAGCCAAACTTGCGACAAAACGCCTATAAACACTTCAAAAACAAACTGGAGCCTAACCTCTGCTTGGATAGAAGTCATAACGGGTTCAATGAGGTTTATAAGGCGGGTTCAGCTCTGCGTAGGAGAATGTGTCAGACAACGAAAGGCCGCGCTGGCTTGATCATATGGATGAGGGCCTGCATGGGGGGGTCCCGACAACGCTCTACGCTAAATTCGGAGGGGCGGCTACGTAATACGCTAAATTCAGAAAGCCTCCCTACGCTCTACGCTAAATTCAGAAAAGCCTCACTACGCTCTACGCTAAATTACGGAGTGGTCGGCAACGCTCTACGTAAAATCAAAACGGCCGATTACGCTCTACGTAAAAGGGGCATGCAGGCCCTCATGGATGGCATCCGCGCACGCATCAATTTTCGTTCGGTTCCAAAAAAGAATGGTTGCGACAATACTGTAAACTGTTCTTTATCATAAAATGCCGTAAATAGCAAAAATATTGGAGAACAGACTGTTGTTGTTGATGTAAAAGTTATAATGAATTTGGTTTTGAGACTTGAGACGAAAAATGCCTGTCCAGAGACTGCACTTTGACATGTAATTAAACATGAATTAAACTCACTCACTCACTCACTCTCTCCCATAGCTTAGTCAGCCGTCGGGGCAGCATAGGTTTCTGTGAAGGCTCTCCACTGCTGGCGGTCTTCCGCCAGTCTGGTCATCTGGTTGGCTCAATGACCGGTCCTTTAGATCTGAATGAATATTAATGAATTAAAGAATGTAGACTTAACCTTGCAATCCTCGAAAAACAAGGAGGTTAATATGTTTTCGGTGCAGTTTGTATACATGTTTTTATGTTGACAGCACCGCGGGTGGATCTTGGTGATACTGTATTTGGTACGTGAGAAGGTGTTTGCCTGTGTGTGTGGAACTGTGGATGGTATTCAGCACTAGGGACAGGTCCATTTGCCGGTATGTGTGGATGGTATTCAGCACTAGGGGCAGGTCTGTTTGCCTGTGTGTGTGTGTGTGTGTGTGTGTGTGTGTGTATGTATGCATGGTGTTCAGCTTGGGTAACAACCGTATTGACCTCCCGTAAAAGTCTGATTATTCACCTAGTTGTATTATTACAGCCAGTAGGTACCCATCTGAGTAATGAGACTGTTGTAACGTGCTCGAGGCATAGCCTCCATAGCAGGCTCTACCGGGCCTTTTTTGGGCTTATGATACACTTTTCGCAGCCAGCCCGTAACCATCAGCGAAAAGTGTATTATAAGCAAAAAAAGGCTAGGTAGAGCCTGCTATGGAGGCTACTTGAGGCACCTATACACGGGACCCCCAATTTACGTCTCTTCCGACGGACGATGCAGTTCCAACAAGGATCACACTTGTAACAATTGAGTATGGTGGGATTCCGGGCCTTGTTGGACTTCTGAGGTAGACCTTAGCATTCTCTGCATTTGTGCTCTCAGCGTCAGGTAGTTCAAGCATCTGGTCCTCGCATTCTCCATTCTAATTTCTGAACAACTAATCGAAAATCGGAAAACAAAACCTCTTGTTCTCTTTCCTCATCAATTATGCAAATGAAATGCTGATTTACATAAGTTATGTTTAACGATGTTCACATGTACTTAATTTCCGTTTATGGAATTATCCGTTCCGATTGAACATACAAATTAGGTCTTCTTTTGCATAATTTAAATCTGTCGATATTCCTCTGATTCTCAGTTACATATGTCACGTGTTTGAAAGGTCCTATCCAGAAACGCATTGGATTGAGACATTTCCCTAATCATTCAAGTTAGATTCTAATTTGTATAATTACCGTCAAATATCATTATCACTAAAGCTACCTACATGCAAAAAATCAGGACGATCAGTCAGCCCCTCTTGAGTTAGCCTCTTGCAAAAAATTTAACTAAAATCCTGCAGTTTGATCGTTCTTATAGCAGCCGCCCCGTAACCGGTCAGCCCCTAGAATAGGGGAGGGGACATACAACCCCCAGACAGCTGGAGTTTGGGTTATACAGACTACCCTGCAGTTAAAGAGCAAGTTGCTATGGGGCTACAACCTATGTTACTTCTTCTCGTACACAAAAGCTATCTACCACTCCAATTTGGAGACCGCCCATGTACCATCAGATCAAAAGATACAAAACCGGAAGTTCCGCTGCACTACCGTATAAGCCGCTATACCTTGGAGAACCTGAATCTAATAATTTCGAGACAAGACAAGGGTAGAGTACTAGTAGAGTTTTCGGTCAGGACCTACCCACTTAACCCACATACCAAAAATATGAAGACATGCACATCTTGGCCTTCTCGAGTTTTCACACACACACACACACACACACACACACACACACACACACACACACACACACACACACACACACACATACACACACTCATACACACACAGACAAACACACACATACACACACACACTCACACTCACGCACAGACACAGCTCACGCTACCGAAAGCATAAACTTCTGGCAAGGCTAGGTAATAAACAGTGCAGCCGTCGCGGTATCCAGGCCACTGAGACTGCGAACGAGGTATCCAAGCCCAGTATCCTGAAGGTCATTGCTGAAAAGGCGGTACAACCTTGACCTAGATATCGCTGACCATGTCTGCCAGACTTCCAAATTCTTCATGAGAGTTTCCCGTGTTCTTCCTCCGCTGAATACAATGCTGTGCGCTGTGTTCATGTTTCCTCGACCACCCAAAAGAGAATCCCCAAACAAACGCTTGAGAAGGTCGAGGTTGACCTCTTTGTAGATACCTTAAATCGTAACTTACCTTAATCGATGGATAATTCTTCTGGTTGAACGAACGCCTCCCACTGTACGGGATGGCAACACGTTGAACACGCCTTAAGGTAATTCCTGCCAAATAACAATGAAGCGTCTACGACCCCCAATCGCTTTACTATACAATCGACATTGACCCCAACGGAGGCCCCCGGTGCGGGTACAACCGAGGCGGTCCAATAACCCCGTGCAGAGCCCTGGGGCCCGCGAGGCAAGCGGTATATCAGCAGCCCGATTTCTCGGCAACAACTACTACCACGCGCCACCACGTCATGTGGTTCTCATAACAACCAACTGGAGAGGGAGGCGAGAGAAGGAGACCGCGTCTGACACCCGCCATTCGCCCGCGGTTTGATCCACCACAGTCTGTTGTCTTTTTCCACGGAAAGAGCGGAAAGATTTGAGCCGTCCCGTCGGTGAGTTGTCCTCCATGTTCCTTTACCTCCGTACACAGGTGGTATCTGTCAGACCGCCCCAGTTTGACCCCTAGTGGACACATGGTCCCCATTGCATGCACTAAATACCGCGCGTAGTTCTGGCCAGGTCTGTTTTCGACGTCCCCTGCCCCAAACTAGGCGTGCCCTCTCGATTCGTGCATACCGACCCCTCGGACCTCTTCCTTCCGTAAGTAAGAATCTACTCTACTCTACCCTATGTTTTCATCAACCTACACTACTTATTTTTCAGTCAGTATACAGTACTCTATTTCTCTTCCCACCACCGCCCGTTTCTAACAATTAGAAACTACAACTACTACATGAGTGGGTTGACCGAGATAGCTCTACAGTACTGTTTAGCACAAATTCCACGTACTGTTTTTCCAATAAGGCATCGATTGTTCTATAATACGACTTGACTCGTCGCTTGGGGAAATGCTGTCAAGCTGAATTTTGCAGACCGGCGAAAAGAAAATATGGCTATTTGTTTGGAGTTGCGGCTGATGTCCAAATTGTGGAGTGCCGCACTAGCTAGCCACTTGGACGAACTTGTAGGGTCTGGAAACAGTCTTTCAATATCCTGAGATCTTTTTTAAAAGTCGGTGCGCACATGTTTCCCGTCACAGTGAGCGTCCAGGAAGTCCATCCTCACCGTCTTGACTTGTCGTAAAACACACGCTGATCATCAGGGTGACCTCGGATGGGTGTGGTCCAAAAGATTACAGACTGCAGTCGATTTTTTTTCTTGAGAAAAACACGCGGTCCGGCTGCTGCTTTCATTTCAAAATGGGACATTTTCAAGTCAAAAAGCCAAGTCGTCTTGGCGGTGTTACTCAGAAATTTCCTTATCGCGTTTGGCATCTTTTCCCCGGGATCCCAAGATTTCCAACATATCGTGTTCCTAGGTCTGGGATGTTGCTCCATTATGTGTTGCTCGTAGGCCAAATGGGTGTGGCAGCACTACACGTACACCACTGACGTGATTATAACGATTTGTAAACTACACACGTTTGTGTTGAACTGATTATGTAGTCACCACAATCTTTACTGGCCCGTTTAACGGTTTGTCAAGACAAAGTTGTGCATCTCTAGACAAATCTGCGACCCTCTAGTCTTGTGAACAAAACATCTGGTGACACGTCTTGGTTTGATTGATTCAAGGTGACCCAGACGTGCAAAGCTCGTATTCAAATTGACAAAAACTGTGTCAGTGACTTTCGCATAACCTAATTTTGATAACACACCACCCCCCTCGCCCTCAGCCGTTGTAGCCTGGATGCCAGACTGCATCTCGGGCCTTAGCCCTTTCAAGCCAGTTCCTCGGCTCTACGGCCATGCCCGAAACGAAATTTCTGGCAAACTGGGTACGATGCCAACGCAAATTAGAATCTATGAGCGCGGGACATAATAATGCTTCTCACACAACCGAAGGGCAATGCCGAAGGGATCGGTGTCGTCTTGCGCGGGGTCTGCCATTCGGGCTAGCGTAAATTACTGTAGTAGATACTGCACGTCAATCTCTTGTAACGTTAGAATGTTACAACTTACAAGAATTGTTTATTTTAAGCTCCGCGCGCGTAGTCTTTCCAGATGTTTTAATAATAGTGGGCCGCTGTGATGCTATCTCCAGCCACCGCGATTTACATAACGCTGCCAAAACTATCAGTGGGGCTGGAAAATATAAACAGTAAGCAGGGGCCGCCACAAACTGACCTCTCAGCAGCTGATATACATATAAACAAAACTGTCACGGGTCAAGGCATGTTAACTACTCAACTCTACTACTTTTACTACTCTTTACAAGATAAAGAGATATTCTAAAATAAGTATTCTTGTTATCTTCTTTCGTGTTTTTTTCCTAACTTGCTTGCCTGATAATTGTATTTTCAGTCATGCATGGGTTGTTTTCATCTCCACTTAGATGAAAACCCATGCATGACTGAAAATACAATTATCAGGCAAGCAAGTTAGGAAAAAAACACGAAAGAAGATAACAAGAATACTTATTTTAGAATATCTATCTATCTCCAGATTTTGGAATGTTGCAGAAAAAAACGATACGATCTTCCATCCTAACATCTACTTGGAGATAATTGTCCCTGTCTGTTACTGAAAGGGGAAATGTTTGCGGGATTTTTATTTGACAGTACGTAGAAAATGTTAATTATTTGTTCACCTCGCTGTATTATTACAGCCGGTAGGTACCCGTCTAAGTAATGAGGCTGTCGTAACGTGCTCGAGGCACCCCCATTTTACGTCCCTACCGAAGGACGGCGAAGCTCCAACAAGGATACCCTTCCCAGGATTGGAACCGTGGTCTCCCAGTTACCAGGAGCTCAACACCGTGAAGCTGCTACCGATTGAGCTACATGGACATCCTAAATGGAGTGTCCCTGGTGTTTTAAAAGTTCGCGATTAAGACAAGGGGTTAGCGGGCAGAAATCATAACTTTTTTGCGGTGCGACGAAAAGTTCACCGCGAAAACGGAAAACCGTATAAAACATGAAACCTCCGCGAACATTACTAGTAGTACCTCTCTTACAGTATCCCCCTCTCTGTTCTGTTCTGTTCTGTTCGTACATAGAGGTAAAGCAGTCACCGTAGAAGAACATGGCTTGAATTCCTCTAGAGAGCTAGCCTGTATGCCAGACCTCCACGCCACACCATAGATATTTCAGAGATTGGGGGTCTGGAATCCAGGCTACTAGAGAGCCGTGTTGTGTTTCCAACTTTCAAAGAGAACCTTTGACACCGGCGGTTGTGGGAACGCCTATCGACTGACTGCCTCATTAATTCGATTAAAATACCAGCCTTCTTGTAACTGTTTCACGTCAAAATTCATACACCTTGATCTGTACATTTCAGTCGAGCACGTCCCACACGATAATCGAACCCTGAACCCGTGTAATAAGTTGTTTTTGTCGTTTCCATGGCATACCAGCGATTGATTATAAACCAAAAACTTGAAGGTCAAATCAGCGCCTTGAAATGCCAGCTCTGGCAGACGTAACACATATCGCTGACTAATTGATGACGTCAGACGGACTGGACCACTGTAGCAGCGTGTTTATTTTTGTAAAGGGAAAGAAAATACAACTAGAATGGCAACATTTTCGGGAAAATGCAGGATATTCCCCTTCCATTACCTACACCTCAAATATGACATCCTTAGCATTGACTGTAAGGGTATTATGAAGTTTCTGCATAAATTATGCAAACAAGGTCTTCATTAGCATAATTTACGATCAGGTGTGTCAGAGCGACCTTTCCTATTGGTACCTACATCTCAAATATGACATCCGTAGCTTTCACGGTAAAGGAAATACAACTTTATGCCTAAATTATGCAAATGAAGTCCACATTAGCATAATCTATGGCCAGGTGTATTCACCTTTCCTAAAGGTACCTACATCTGAAATATGACATCCGTAGCATTTACGGTAAGGGGTATGCATAAATTATGCAAACGAGGCCCTCATTAGCATAATTTATGGGCAGGTTTTCTGACCTTCCCTAAAGCTACCTACAACTCAAATATGACATCCGTAGCTTTACGGTAAGGAAAATTTAAGGAACATACAAGTTTATGTCTAAATTATGCAAATAAGGTCAACATTAGCATAATTTATGGCCAGATGTATTCACCTTTCCTAAAGGTACCTACAACTCAAATATGACATCCGTACCTTCTAAGGTAAGGAAAATTCAAGTTTATGCATAAATTATGCAAATGAGGCCCTCATTACCATAATTTATGGCCAGGTGTGTTCGCCTTTCCTAAAAGTACCTACATCTCAAATATAACATCTCCAGCTTTTAAGGTAAGGGAAATACAAGTTTCTGCATAAATTATGCAAATGAGGTCCTCATTAGCATAATCCATGGCCAGGTGTACTCACCTTTCCTAAAAGTACCTACATCTCAAATATGACATCCGTAGCTTTCACGGTAAGGGAAATACAAGTTCTGCATAAATTATGCAAATGAGGTCCTCATTAGCATAATTTATGACCAGGTGTATTCACCTTACCTTAAGGTACCTACATCTCAAAGATGACATCCGCAGCTTTTACGGTAAGGGAAATACAAGTTTATGCATAGATTATGCAAATTAGGTCCTCATTAGCATAATTTATTGTCATGTGTATTCACCTGTCCTATTAGTACCTACATCTCAAATATAACATCCGTATCATGTAACATAAGGTACATACAACTTACTGCAATACCATTAGTAAAGCTACCACCGCACATCTACTTGGTTTTTGGCAGAAGAAGAAAGAAGAAGAAGAAGAAGAAGAAGAAGAAGAAGAAGAAGAACAGGCAAGCAAAAACAATATATCCCCCTTCCCACTGGAAGGGGAATATAATGAAGATGATTGGGGTTTCAATGTTTACGGCTCCTGCATGAGATGCGCAGCGGTGAAGTGCCCTGTAAATTTGTCTATTTGTCCAACATCATTGTATTTTTAACAAGTGTAAATGTTACTTTTGACAAGCGTAAACAATTGAATACTGTAAATGCAGGCATGTTCGCGGGGGTTTGATTTCGCGGTGGAGAGAAAATGGAGAGTTCGCGGTGGTTTTGAGACAATAGTAGCACTACAGTCACACAATGGAACGGCTTTTCGCGGTGGTTTTAAGTTCGCGGTCAAGGGTTCACCGCGAAAACCGCGATCATAAAACAACGCGAACATTTCTGCATTTACAGTACTACGTTTTGGAGTTGGTAACGTTAACGTAACCGAAGTGAGTTATTTTGGTCCCAAAAGGCGAGTCTGTCTTGACGTTCGGAAGATCTCGAGAACGATAATTGCTTCCCAAGATATACCTGATTTGGTTGACAAGTAGGCCGGCCAATATGTTCGATTTTCAATGGTAGCTGAACTGGTACCCAACAAAAAGGTACTAGAAGGGGTGCCGTTTTATAAATTGGATTGTCAAATGACCGAAACGGTTTATGATAAACTGTACTGTTAAAACCGAACATTTCTAAATTCGGTTGTTTTCTTGCGGGACTCGAATTTATTAAAAATATCATTCCTTCTCGCTGTGCTCTGTAGTACTCTCCAAGCAGAGGTTGGGCTCCGAGTCAGTCCGACTTGTTTATGGCGTGTTCTTTAATACTATGGGTTTTGGTGGGCTTTCTATTTTGTTAGGTTTCCTTTTTGTTTGGCTGGTGGACATATTAAAAGAAAACCTGGCAAAACAGAAAGTCCAAGCCTGACAAATTCACCTGTAAAGACGTAAAAAACAAGCCGGAACGGCGCCTAACCTCTGCTTGGAGAGTACTCTTTAGCACCCCCGCGCAGCAGCAATGGATTGTCCCACCGTGTTCCACCCGTCTGACCTTGTATCAGAAGAAGTTCAAGCAACTCTCCTGTAAATGTCACATGGCAGATGGGACAAGGCGCGCTTTGTGCCCGCCGTTGTACATTTACATCGCGCGTTCAAAGAACACGGAGGGGAGCTGCAAAACACGTTTAATCCTCCGGATTTACGGAGTAGTTTTCGGCGTAGGCGGTATGGCTGGGCGTCGGACATAAACAGTGATTCATCGCCTCTTTGCCGCATCAGCAAATCCTGTGAGATGTGATGTCACGGACGTTTAGTTGGACAACCGGAACACTGCTAACTCCTTGCAAAAACAAGTTTAACAGAAAGCGATATACACGAATGAAAGAATGGTTAATATTTCAGCTCTTGGCAGTGCGCCAGATACTGTAAAACAGAAAATGTTCGCGGTGGGTTCATGTTCGTGATTTTCGCCGCGAAAAGTTTTTGTTCTGTCTCCTGCCCACCTACCCCCTTGCTTCAACCGCGAACACTCCATTTTCTTCCTACCGCGAAATTAAATCCCCGCGAAGACGTCCGCTTAACAGTTCTCCCGGCGAAATGAGGTAATCTCCAAACAGATGTTGGGTTGAAAGATCGCCGTCAACTTGTCCAGTCTTAATTCTGACTCACTATCAGCGACAAACAAGTCGGAGAATGTTACGATCTTCCTCCCTCCAATAGCCTGGTATCCATATCGCTGTGACCCTAATCTCCAAGCAGATCTGCACGGGGCGCGAAAATCGTATATGCTAGCCAGAGAAGGTCCAGTCAGCCAGATAAGCTCCAGCCAGTGATTATGTGAGCCCTCCTACAAACTATAGCCTGGTAACTCTGACTGAGGTGCTAGGAGTGTTGCCAGCCCGCTGGCCCAGTTTATGGTTTTATAATAGCGCACGAGAATGATTGGTTTCCTAGGGCGACGGTTCTAGTTATTAACTGGAAAGGCCGGTTGGAAAGATATAGCCTGGAGTCCGGCCTTGTTAGCTTTGGTCCGATCCCAACGTTGCTACTCCGCCAACTTGGGTAGCGGGGGATGTTGGGAGCGGACCAAAGCTAAGGCGGGGCTCGAGGTTGGCTGTCAAAAATAGGACTATTCTTAGCAGATTATGATGATGATTCTTAGCAGAGTGGCCCAATAGAACACCCCTTGGCCGACCCGTGGAGAACGGTTAGTCTCTAGTACCAGACTGGCTACGCTGGCTAATGGGGGAAGCTTGGCTACCAAAGGGGTTGATCGGATGCGCAGAGGAGGGGAATATATATAAAATGTAACCTTACCATTGACTGCTAATAATTTTCTTTTTTTGGGCTGAATTTTACGATCCCTTACCCCCGTAGGAAGGCCTGGTGTAGGCTAGAGAATGGTGACCAGATTGTCCGTCTAACATCTGCTTGTATATGGGGGTGGGCGGGGATGGTTCATGACTGTATACGACTACTTGGGTAGCAACTTTGCAACGTTGGGAACGGACCAAAGCTAACAAGGATGGTCTCCAGGCTATGAAAGATGGGCTGTCAGAAATAGGCCTATTCTTAGCAGACTGACCCGGTAAAACACCCGTGGAGAATGGTAACCAGGCTATACCTCTCATGGGCACATCTGCTTGGAGATAAGAGGGTGGGCGGGGACGGTTCATGACCGGATGGGCGGTGCCCTCGCTGCCTGTTGTAGCCCCAGGCGGATGGGTGTAACCCACGGCGCGTTGGGAAGCCTTTTACCCGAGCCCGTGGACCACGCTGTTTTTCTCTCGGGCATTGTGGACGACACGCCAACTCATTGTCCATTTCACAAGTCCCCCGGTATTTAAACCCACGTCCTTTTCTTCTCAGGACCATTCCTCTCAGTTTGTACCACTACTACAAGACGTCTCAAGTAAAGGATGGGGTACAACGTGCGCGCGGCGTGGTGTCTCGGGATCCTCCTGGTTCTACTCGGCTGTGTGAGCCTGTTGACGGGGATAATCGGGCTGGCGGTGTGCTATGGATACTGTGCGCCCCTGACAGCGGTAGTCGGAGCCCCAATTTGGAGCAGCGTCATGGTAAGTTTTACGATATTTCTGACACACGTATGTTATCATAATTATGAAATTAAAAGGTGAGAACGATGTTAGAGTTCTGGATACAAAACATGAGCATGTCCCCAGTGTTTTTTCCACGTGAACAAATTGCACGACAAAGAGTCGAAGGCTCAGACGGTTGTATTGTTAAAGGTCGGCCGTGCGTTTATGTCTAATTACGTGCGCTAGTTAGGCGCGCATTGTTGTCAGCAGGTATGGATCTAACTGTGCATGCCATAGTGGTGCCGTAACCTAGTAGGAGTGAAGCAACACGAAAAATCAGACGACAGGAATCTTACTTTAAAGATAAAAAAAGCAAAGAAGTTGCCATTGAGTATCGTGTGGATGTTTGTATCAATACGCATGTGCGTGTGTTGTGTGTACGTGCGTGTTCCGCAAAGGAAGCTTGCCTGTTCAATACGGACGCTTGCTACTTGACCTGGAAATGTTGTTCACATTCATACATAGCTGTTGTTGTACATGACATGTACTCTTCAAGCAGAGGTTGGTGGGGGAAGATTGTGACCTTTTTATCCTATGCCCCGTTTTTGTCCACTCTCCCCATCAACTCTCCAAGCAGAGGTTGGCGGGGGAAGATTGGGACCTTTTTGGAGAGTAACGATGGTAGTAGTCGAAAGCCTTTTCAAAATCGTCCCAACCCAACAAACGGCCCCTTAGGGCCCCGCGGCCTTCAAACACAATATTCGCAAATGACCCCACCTGTATGACGTGTGATTTTTCCTCAGGGCAGACAGCTGAAAGGCATGACGTGCTATCTGACTAAAGCTAATAGTAAACTAATGCCCATTTGTTCATGTTCCACCGTACCGATTGTACCATCCAATGGTAAAGCGCTTTACATCACATCAAGGAGGTTCAGACGTATTCTATGCCCATGGGTCCGTGAGATCACCCAGTTGTTGGCGGGTTACTGCAGTTAATGCCTTGATTTACAGCCCAGCTAACAGAAAAAACAGCAGTGGAACGTTCAAAGGCACATCGCCCAGGGCAAAACCTGTCTGGAGTCTTCAACGGCGCTGGCAAACATGCCAGCTGGCACTGTGGTCATTTTGTTAAACGAGCACACAAATTCGATTGAGTATTGGAGACAACCTAATTGTAAACGTCGGAAAACATACAAATCTATCCTCAAAAGTTTTAAAAAAGGGTTTATACCAAGTCCCCCACCTGGCATGTAAAAGATATTGGACTAGCCCCATTGCGTGTGACATGTGTATAAAGTTAAATGATGCAAAGGTAATGTCTGGCTACTGCATTCCTAAATATATAAATATACAGATCTGATGAAACCAAGGACGAAACAGACTGGTACTTTGACTGTGCATGCAACGTCACAATCTTCCTCTTCGTGGTACAAAGCTCCCGTGACCTGACTTAGTCTATAAATTTTGTATAGCCAAGAACGCAAATGCTACAAAATTCTGCATTCATTTGATTATGAAATGTTTAGACATTGGATACTAAAAAGGGTAATGTATGAGAGGTTGGTTTTCATTCAGCAGTTTGTTTTGTTGGCGTCGAAACCAGCGCCTGTTCATCCCACTTGATCAATATGTCGGCTCTACGTTCACTACTTTTGGTGCCTACTATGTCCTTCGAACTTACCACAAATACTTTGAGAATTTTCTGAAGGTGTGTCTTATGTACATATATATTTATAAATGGTGAGTGAAGATTAAGCCGAGTCTTGGAAGTGTGTGGATGATATGGTCATTGTTCAAGGCAGGACCCATTACGCATGATTACACGACAGTCTCGTTCGTTGGACTGAAGCCAACCACATGGAACTCGACTCTTTTGTCCCGCCTATATCAGTAGCCAACACTCCCTTCCTTTCACATGACTCACATACGTCATTTTACAGAAAGTATCACTATTAAGTTTGATCAAGCCACCCCTATTTTCCCGGTGAAATATTCCACATTACTCACACCTAGTTACGAGCTCGGTATGTACCACTGTCATGGAAGGGTAACCTAACAACAGCCTCCTCACTTTCACATGACTCGATAAAAATGTTGTACTTGACCCGAATGCCAAGTGCATGAAATGCTAAAAACCGTGGGTAGACGGTATTAAAGGTCTTCTTGGCCACCAACCAAGTGAAATTCCAAAGGGGTCGTGCCGGTCAGGTCTGGAAGCGACTTTAACTGGTTTAATTTCGTGACAAATGATTGGTTCGGGCGTGTTATGGTTACAGTTTGTAGGTCGAAGGGTTGGTACAGGAATGACAATTTTGTGGGGGTGGGGAGAGCTACTACTATTGCGAGGTCGAACGTGGAATGACAATCATTTCGGCACGGCCACAAGAGATCTATATCCCAGTTCGCTCATATTCTCCAAGCAGAGGTTAGGATCCGGCTTGTCTTTGACGTCCTTTTGGGCATTTCACAACCTTTTTTCTTTTAAATCATTTCTATAGTTGAAGCTATACTGAGCAGGATTTCCCTTCCCCCGCCCACTTCCACTTTACCCGGATACCACGCTCCTTCACAGCGTCGTAATAAATTGACTTGTTCCACTGAATATGCGAGTCTTTTATGAGTGCGAGTCTTCAATGCAATTCACTTTTTGGCCGCATGAGGGCTACTATAGCGGTTTGTTCGCAAAGACAGCCCTGGGACAGAGAGCGTATTTTTGGTGCGCGAAGCATGCTGGGAGGACGGTAGTATCCTGGGGACGTGAATGTATGCTCCTTCACAGCGTCGTAATAAATTGACTTGTTCCACTGAATATGCGAGTCTTTTATGAGTGCGAGTCTTCAATGCAATTCACTTTTTGGCCGCATGAGGGCTACTATAGCGGTTTGTTCGCAAAGACAGCCCTGGGACAGAGAGCGTATTTTTGGTGCGCGAAGCATGCTGGGAGGACGGTAGTATCCTGGGGACGTGAATGCCAAACTCGCTACCGTAGCAAACTCCCTTCCGTGACATAACTCCCCTCTCGGCAATCTAGAAGGGTAATCTAACACCCTCGCAGCGCCACCAAATTAGGTACATTTTAAAGTTCCCTTTGATACAACGTATCACCATTGTGGCAACATTTTACCCCCGAAATAGTAAACTTTCGTCTTGTTTTCGCCTCGGTAATTGTAGAAAATACTAGCTAACTAGTGTACAGTCACACGTTGTATAGAGACGCACACAAGAGTCACACAACTTACGATTTGCTAAGGTAATTGCGACAAACACAAAACAAAACAAAATGACAGCCGTGGATTCCATATAGTTTTATTTTGTATATTGGTTGAGCCCACGGTATCTAAACCTATGGCTTCTTCGCGGCGCTGGGTACGAGCGTGCCCGGATACCCCTTACAAATAAATGGTCTCGCGTTGTGTTTTCATATTGGTGGTGTGCACAACCCCATGTTCCGACGCCCTTTTGTCCCGACGACCCTATGCCCCGACGCCGTTATGGACGTCCTGACGTCATTATGTCCAGACGCCCCTATGTACGGACGCCCCTGTGCTCGGAAAGCCCAATGTCCCGACGCCCCTTTGTCCTGACGCCCCTATGTCCCGAAAGCCCTATGTTCCAATATATAGCCCTATGTTCCGGTGGCTCCTATGCTCCGACGGCCTTATGTTCGGACACCCCCCTATGTTCCGACGCCGCTATGTTTCGACGTCCCTATTGACGTCCTGATGTCCTTATGTATTGATGCCCCTATGTCTCGACGCCCTTATGGACGCCCCGACGCCCCTGTGTTCGGACGCACCTATGTTCCGAAAGCCCCTATGTCCTGGCGTGAGCCTGGTCCTGATACCTCAATGTTCCGAAAGCCCTATGTTCCGACGGCCGTATGTTCCGACGGCCCTATGTTCCGACGGCCCTATTATATTTTCGGATGCCCCTATCATGCCCTGACACCCCTCTGTTCTATTCTCCAAGCAGAGGTTTCGGTCGAGTAGGGTTGGAGTGTCCAGGATTTTTTACGTTCCTCTTCCTCCTGAAGGAAGAGGAACGTAAAAAATCCCGGACACTCCTACCCTACTCGACCGAAACCTCTGCTTGGAGAATACCTCTGTTCCAACACCCCTATGTACAGTTGCTCACTGGCTGTGGTAAAACTTGTTGATGTAACAGCTGATCTTCCTCTCTTTAACAGGTCATAGCTGCTGGGGCTCTAGCCATTGCCAGTGCCAGGGAACCCTCCAATGGATGTAAGGTGAGACAGCACATGTTGTAGTTCTAGTACACTGTTCTAAGGCCTTTAGACTTGATCAAATTTAGTGCTCATCCACTAGAGATGGTGGCCTCAAAAGGCTGAGTGGCTAGGCTAGCAGACAAGAGATCGAAAGGTCACAGGTTCAATTCTAGCTAGATGTTTTGTTCTTGGGAAAGCACGTTACACAACTTTCCTCACTCCATCCAGGTGTAAAAATGGGTTACTTCAGTTGGGGAGGTAAAAGGCAGTGGAAGTAGAGTGTTGGGCTCCGCCTCCAATACCCTGCCCTAGACACTGCAGATGACAACCCACTGACCCTACAGCCTCAAAAAGGCTCAAAAGGCTTTTGGACTACCTTTACCACTAGAGATAGGAAAGGGACACACCTCGGGCATGTAAATGATCCCACCTCACCTATGAAAAAAATTAGGGTTCAAACCTTACAGTCCGGTCTCTGACCATGGGATGACATCTTGAAAGTGTGATGCTCACTGTGGAAGGACTGAAATAACAGGTGACTCTCTGATAGTCAATCCTTCAACAAATGTGGTAAATCCCTGACAATACCTTAACTACTTTTATTCTACTTGTTGACACTGTGGAAAAACTCTCATAACAGGTGACTATCTGATAATGACCTGTTATGTCAATCCTTCCACAAATGTGGTAAATCTCAATACTTAAACTTAAAGAACTACTTTTATTCTCCCTGTAGATCACAGGTTTCCTGACCTGCAGTCTGCTGGCGATGGTGCTGACCCTGGTGACCTGGGTGCTGGGAGTGATTGACAGCACCCTGGACACGTCGCGCGACGACTACATCAGGATCGTGGACTACGTCATCCCCACCGCCGTGCCCGGCAACACGCCCGCTCCCCCGCCCTACAGGACCTGGAAGGTAACATCTCCACTGGGGTACATGATTCCTAAACCCTGAAAATATGTCCAAACAGATCTTCAACCCAACATCCCCCATTATAATGCACAGACCTGTATGAACTGTGCATACATGTACCTGGGGGTGCTGCACAAGAGATCTCTCAAACACACTGTTTTTCAAAGTGGCAGATGCATATAACCTGGCAGATTAATGTTACTGTGGATTACCTCATTCGAAAGGCAACATTTACTAGTAGAACTGTTGTACCCAAATCCTTCTATACAGGCTTTTGAGATCTTGGTCTGTTGCATACCATCTAGCATGGATTCAAATTATTATTATCCCAGTTGTCACGACTTGCCATTATTTCATTTGTTAAACTGCCAATTGCGATGGACAGTCAGGAATGGTTTGTAACTTTTGTGTGAGGCTGTGAGTGTGGGACATAACTTGTCCTTTCCCCCTCCTCCTTTCCATAGGACAGTCAGGATCATTCTCTATAACTACATACTGAATTGTGTGAGGCTGTGAGTGTGGGACATGACTGTCCCTTCTCCCTTCCTTCATGTACATAGGACAGTTAGGATTGTTCTCTGTAACTGCATACTGAATTGTGTGAGGCTGAGACATAAGCCTGATTGAATCGCGCTATACGCTTGTTCTCATTTAAATGTACACATTTTGTAATCTCCGTTACCGATTGAAATAAGACGTTCCTGGCATTAGGATATACCACATATAAGATGTCAAACTTTAGTTTTTATGACGACTTAAAAATTTCCTAGCTTTTAAAAACGGCAGTTGCGTACCTTACATGTGGCATATCTTAATGTCAGGAACGTCTTACTTCTAACGGTAACGGAGATTACAAAATGTGTACATTTAAATTAGAACGAGCGTATAGTGGAGTTTGTGTTACGCTGACTAGTGAGACACGACTCATTTCTCCCCTCCTCCATGCAGGACAGTCAGGCAGCCCTGCTCATCGTCATCATCGTGCTGGCCATCATCGAGTTCCTGCTGACCATGATCATGTCCATCGTCAGCTGCTCAGGACTGTGTGCAGGCTACCACGGACACGAGGTAAACATGCACGTACAATTCAACCCTTGTAGGTTGATGAAGGTTAGACCTTCAGGCTTCAGGTAATAAGATATGCCAAAAGACAGTTACTCAAGCTGATCAGTCACTGACGAAAGAAAGTGGATGCTTTCTGAAACGTCTGATTGTTTCAAAGTATTATCCAGTTGCTTTGAGTAACTGCCTTTTAAACCCTTATACATTGTGGTGTGCCTTCACTAATTGCCTGATAATGTGATTGAAAACAGACTCCACACTTGCACATATTGTGACCTCCATGTTTCCGGATATTTTGGATGGATTGCGATGATACATTAGTATTTGGTACGTGGGTAGGTATTGGGAAGACAAAGGTCAAAGTTGATTATGGGCTCCCTGGTGTTTGACCGTGGTAACTGCAGGAAAACTTCCGATATTTGTATCTTTTGTCCTGGATATGCTGTAGTTTTTACTATTTGGTGGGTACAGGATGAGGTAGCTGGACTACTCTACTTTTAAATTAGTGGGCCTTGACTGGTATAGCTGTCACATGGGTTCATAATTGTGTTATTGCTATATTCCAGGCCCCAGCTATCGTGGTGTATGATGGGAGGAAGGCCACCGCCCTGAGGCCAGGCATGCGGGCTGTGCAGCAGCCAGACGGCAGCATCAAGGTGGTCAAGTCAGGTGGGTTCACTGCTGCCATTTAAAACCTGTCCTCCAAGGGCCCACAGCGATGTTACATGTATAGCAGTGTGCATGGTCTAGTGGTTGACAACCCTGCCTCTGGACCAAGAGGCTGGGAATTCAAATCCTGGCTGTTGGAAAAGGGCCACAGTCCTTACGATGGGACAGTAAGCTGTGGTCCACTGTTCATCATTCTTGTCGAAAAGAGCTAAGGGAGTTACCTGAAAATACTGTACACAGAGTCTGTCTTTTCTGTCAAGACCTGAGTGGAAGAATATCTCTTCAGTGGGCTAAACTGGTGCGTTATTCATTTGTGTTTAGGCACCCCTGGAAAAGATGTCAATGACTTTCATCCATGGTTTATCCAGTTATGGTTTAGTCAGCCTGGTACAAAAAGACCACCCTCCTAAAAGCAGGACCCCTATCGCTCGATTCGTTGGCTCGCTCGCGTAGGGGCCCTGCTCTTTAGCCCCGGTAGACAAGGTTCTGGCATCATTCTGCAAATAGACATCTCACCTCTCTCCTTCTTTGCAGGCAAGACCCACGATGGCGACGTGACCAACCCAGAGAAAGAGCCTATGAACGTGTAGACAAGGAACAGCTACCGTCTCCGCAGAGAAGGTTCAACTTGCCAGTCAGGCTCAACAATTTCCAACAGTTGCAAAGAAGACTGGTGCTACTACAAGTGTTGATTTGTATCTTAGCATGAAAGTTCATCTGTGTTGATAAATAATGTGATGAATAAAAGCTGAACTTTATTACACAACCAACACTTGGAAGAGTTGGGAATCAGTCAGCCTTGTTCACAGAATGGATGTGACGTTAAAGACATGTACCTGCAGTAAGTACTAGATAGCCTGTGTGGCTCCCCGTCTCTGAAGTGATGGAAGCGGTTTACCAACTGTCCGACATTTAACAGACACAGGGCGACACTGTCTGGGACTTACGACCCGTTTCATGTGTCTCCAACGTCATGTCCAGTAGACTGAGGTCCATTTCCTGAAACAGTAAACAAAAATTTAGGTAAGCCCCAATTCTTCCAAGTGTTGGTTGTGTTAAGTTCAGTCTTTAGTCATCATAAGTTTTGATTTGATTAAAGCCATATTGTTGCCATTTTTTAGCCTAGAAATAAAAAGCAGCAACATTTGTTGTTAAAACAGTTTTCCAGCCATAGTTTTTGTAACAGTAAATTCTTTTAGTAAGTGTAGTGTCAGAAATGAATTGAAGCTTTATGTGCCTTAAATTGTTACATTTGCAAAGCCATGTGTACTCAATGTACTGCCTATTTTGTAGGAACAAAACAAGTATTGTTACATTTGTCAAGATGTCAATTTTAATTTTTTCCCACTCATCATAATATCATGATATTATCATAACCACAAATGAAATCAATCTTCTAGATGTTGTTCAATGAAGGGCTTCGGTATAGACATCTAGGCGTTAACCAAAACTTAAAATGCTCTTAGTGACCTTTAAAATAGACCCTATGTAAGAATAATTAGTACTTCAAGTTTTTTTGTATGCACAGAAGTTATATCTGTCACTAGTTGTATTCCTGAGAATATAACAAGTGTTATTTGGGCACAAATGTTATTATATGGCAGTTTATTTCCATATTTTTCACGATAACATGTTTTTCTTTTATATTTGGATATTGATAAGTTATTTGTTTACTGTAGTGATAATAAGCAAGCATTCCTTAGGTGCCAGATGTAGGGCTAAACCAATGATTTCTACAAGGAAAGGAAATATTCCCTTTACTGACACCTGTGGCACCAGTAGCGTTGTTAGGAATTCCTGAACCCCACCATTCCAGTAATGGTTTAGCCCACATGGCAGAAGTTCTATGCATCTGTTCATCGCTTCTACAGTTTGATGTGGTAAGGTGAGAAACACTGGACGAAAAAAAAGGAAAATCATTGCCATTTTCGGGTCAAGTTCTGAGAGATCATTCCCAAACACTAAGAACTAGAATTCAATGTCTCTAGCCTGACTACATCAAGCTTCTATAAGCCTTTGCACTGGTCAGGCCCATGTGAGGCCCTATCAGCCCCTGACAGCAAGAGATAGTGTAACACAGGCTACCAATGTCTCCGTACTTGATGTATCATCAGGGCTTTTATATATGCATTCCAGTATAATGTAGGCTTTAGCAAATTAGATAAAAGGATAGCACTGGGAAGTATCAAAGAGCAGCTAAACTCCTTAACAAGCAATGGCATTACTAAGTTTAAAGATTTGCCTTTGTACAGCACTCGCCTTATACTGACATACTTTCAGATAAGTTTGTTTAATGTTCTTTCTGGTGAATGTTTAGTTTGGGATGCATTGACTTGCTACAACTTGAAGGAGCACGTTTAAAGGTTCTATCTTACAAAACACTGGATGTTAAGATGTAAGTTTGCAAAATGAACTGCAGCTCAACCATCAACAAGGCTAGAAAAGGAGTAGTAGTCGTAAAAGAGAAGCTTTGCAGAAGGGTGGTAGGAATTTATTGTAAGGTAGTATCTCTAACAATAAAGTAACATGCGAAAAATGGTACAAACTTGTGTTGTCATCTTTTTTCAGTGGTGTTGTGATGGAAAGATATATCTGGTCTGAAAGCTTTTGGAGCTTACCCCTAGCTGTGACCGATACATTTTTTAAACATTACCAACCTTTTCTTACTTTCTGAAGCCAGCAATAAATACACTTTTTAATATTAAGTTTATCCATCAGAAATTAGAGGATGTCAGACATAAAATCAAGGCAGCATGACCTTACTGCTTTATCATAACAAAGTCTAACCTAACTTTCTATGCTGAGGTTGTTTACACATTCTGGTCTATCACTGCCTAGTCCGATGCCAAGATCTGTCAGACATAGTCGGGATGACAAAATAAACACATGGACACACTGGAAGATGTGGAGAACCTCTGGGCTGACTTTCTATATACTCTATTACACAAACATGATAAAAAGCAGTATAAAGTAGACTCAATATCTGAACCTGAACACTAGTTGGCATTGAAATTGCAACACAGCAATACACAGGTCACCCAGGCAGCATTGTAATGTCTCCATGGTTCTTCCATTTAAAAAAAAGGAGGATTTCAACATGAAAACGGGGTCTGAGGGAAAAGTCTGTACTTTAGGGAATACATACATGTAGTTGCAAAGAGAGAATATCTATTTGTCACATTCCAGTTTTGCTTCAGTCTCCCATTTTTGGTAATGCCTCAGGGTCTAGCCTAACAGTACATATATGTCTGTTTGCCAAGAATTCTAGGAACTATTTCTGTAACGTCCATGGACTCCATATTTCCGTGGACACCAAAACATGAGAAGCTGTGGATGTATCCTTATGGGTAAGGTAGGGTGGCACTGGTTGGTGGGGGTCGGGAAAACGAAGCTCAAGTTTGTTAATGGCCTCCAAGCGGCTTTCTACAGTACTGCAGCAGAACTCCCAGTTTGACATCTCGAGTTCTGGTCGTGATTTTTGAGTGACAAAAAGCCGTTGTTTCATCTTGTCCTCTGGCTTGGTTTTTGCTTATTGGTGTGGCCTAAGAATTGTTCTTTCCACCAGGGAGGTTCTATAAAACCTTGTTTCGACCATAAAGCCTCCTTGTTTCGACCAATGTCAGATCTCATGCTCTAATTTGCATCTGCTTTAGTGCAAGCCCGGGAGATTCCAACATTTCCAAATATTCGGGAGTGTCCCTTTTCATGAAGAGTGTGATACCGGATCTGTACGCGGCTGGGATCCTGACGTGCGTCCTGGTCATCTGGGCTGGCTGGATGTCTCCCTTGTATGCCAGTAAGGTTTCCATCATCATCTCCATACATTGTTCTACAGAGGAGGGAGTGCCAAATGTAATAAAAACATGTAGAATGGAATTGCAAAGGAACTGTTTGGTCTACATGTGTAAGACAGTGTCATTAATGTGTCATCGCATGGCCTTGTTGTTTGGGAAGTTGATTCATCCAAAATGTAACAGCCTTTATGTAACAGCCACAGTAGTGATATGTCCCAGATATCAAGACTAGCCGACTGCTGCCCACCCTTGTGTCAGGGACCCCAGCAGCAGTATAATCAAATAATGGATACTACTACTACTACCACTGTGACTGGTGCAACGGCCTAGTCGGTAAAGTGTTCGCCTTACATACGGTAGGTCGTGATTACAATCCCGGCTGAGTCATACAAAGGCGTTATTCGTGGTGATCTCTTCACCTCAAACTTAATACCACCACGGAAAGTTGTTCCATTGTGTGACTGTAGCCCTACTATTGATTCAAACGTGAACTCAAAACCACCGCAAACACACCATTTTCTCTCTACCGTGAAATCAAATCGCTGCGAACATTTCTGCATTTACAGTACTAGATATACAGCTGAAGCCTCCTGACCTGCGACCCGCATGTCAAGCCACCTGTTGCTCCACTTGGAGTCCCCCCCCTCTCTAGCAGGTTCAGGTCCGCACCTGGTCAACACACACGCACGCACGCCCGCACACACTCGCACACACACACACGCACACACACACGCACACACACACACACCTGCGACCTACATGTCCTGCCACCTGGTGCTCCACCTGGAGTCCCCGCCCCTCTCCAGCAGGTTCAGGTCGTCTCCAAGGCACCTGGTCACCACATCCGCAAGCACGCACACACACACACACACACAAACATGCACACACACACACACACGCACACACACACGCTCACACGCACCTGCGACCCTCATGTCCTGCCACCTGGTGCTCCACCTGGAGTCCCCGCCCCTCTCCAGCAGGTTCAGGTCCGCTCCGCTGCACCTGGTCACCACATCCGCACACACGCACGCATGCACGCACACACACACACACGCACGCACCTGCCACCTGCATGTCCTGCCACCTGTTGCTCCACCTGGAGTCCCCGCCCTAGCAGGTTTAGGTCGGTGCCACTGCACCTGGTCACCACATCCGCACGCAAGCACACACACACACACACACACACACACACACACACACACACACACACACACACACACACACACACACACACACATGCACACACACACACACACACGCGCACGCACCTGCAACCCGCATGTCCTGCCACCTGGTGCTCCACCTGGAGTCCCCGCCCCGCTCCAGTAGGTTCAGGTCCGCTCTGCTGCACCTGGTCACCACATCCGCACGCGCACACACATGCACACACACACACACACAAACACATGCGCACACACACACACACACACGCACGCACCTGCGACCCGCATGTCCTGCCACCTGGTGCTCCACCTGGAGTCCCCGCCCCGCTCCAGTAGGTTCAGGTCGGCTCCGCTGCACCTGGTCACCACATCCGCCTGGCGAATCAGCAGCACCGACTCACTGCAGATGTGGTGCTGGAACAACTCCAACTGCAAGAAGTAAACAAGCCAAAGCCATTGACCTCGACAGATGACAACTGACACCCACTCTACAGGCACTGTTAGCAAGGGGGTGTTGGACTGAAATGCAAGTCATCATGATAATGGAAAAACTCGTAAAAACATGTAAATTCGTCTACACATCAAAGAAGATGCATGCAAACTATAGGTACAAATAAACATAGCGTAGCTTCACTACTACTCTGTTACAATTGTGTCTAACTTACTGCATTTAGCCCCAATATGCTATAAACTTCATTGTCATTGTCATGGTCAATAACATTTGCTCTGTTTGCAAGGCTCGATGTTCGTCAAAGTGAGACTTTGTACCAACGTCTTTGTTCATTGACTAGTACTTATTGTGGTTGAATGTAATCAGGAAGTGACATTATAAGCACTTAAATACCACCAGTCGACAGATGCAAAAGAGCCATTACCTTTTCTGTGATGAGAGGGTTGACCATGTGGACACCCTCTGGACCGATCCCAAAAATCATCTGGTGGTGCCAGGCATCGGGGATGGGTTCATCTGGGGGGATGCCCTGCTGCATGTTCATAGTGGCGATGGGAACTGCACCTACACAACAATAGAACAAAATGGTCCCAGCACAAAATAAAAACCACTGCAATGGCTTGCATGTTGTAAGTTGTAGGTTTGACTATCTGGTCGTGTCAAAACAAAAGAAATGGTACATGTACATACTGCTTTCTTTCTACTGAGCACTTGGCAATCTATGGGAATCTACTGATACTGTGCTGCTTAAGAATAGTGGACAGAAAACAGTAGAGCAAATGTCAGTATGAACATGGCATGGTACAATAACTACAAAGCTAAATTGAAATTTTAGTACACATGTAGCTGCTTCTACAAAGCAGCTTGGTATGACTACACAATAATCAACAAAGGAACCGTAATACTGTATGTTACAAATAGTGTTATGTATGTCTACCTAACATCAATCCCTTTCAGTAGAAATGCTTCCTCATACAAAAACAGAGACCAAACCTTTTTCAATCCAGTGCCCGAGCCACTGCACCAGATTCACTTCTCTGTCTGGATGGAAGTCAAAAAACCTTCCCACCACTCTGCCATCTGTAACTGCTGACATTCCTTTTATCAAGTCCTGAATAAAATTAAGAAAAATATGTTTAAATATTGAAGTAAAAATGGCAAACATTATGATATGCTTCAATTGCATACAATCATGATGCTTCTCCTGATGAATTCTTACTTTCATGTCCAAGAACCATTAGGAAATAAATTGGTGTGACCTAAGTACATTTTCTGGTAATTTCTTTAAAAAGTATTCACAAGTTTTAATCCTTAATTCTCAAGTGTAAGTGACGTGGGATTTCCCTATCTTAGGCCACACCAATTTAATTTCTTGGTTAACGGAAGTTTTAAAAAAATGCCAGATCGGAAAATCAACATGAAAACAGAATCTCAAAGGAAAGTTTGTACTTTGGTGCACACAGTTTCGGGGAGTGAACAGGGTCACGTGCAAGTTTTCACCCCAGCAATCTGTTTTAATGATGTCCTTGTGCTAAAATTTAAAACAAAATCCGTTAACCAAGAAATTAAATTGGTGTGGCCTTCAGGGTAAAAAAAAGGTGTTGACTAGTGCTTTTGTTCAGGTACAGGTACACTTGATGTTCAGGTCTGGACCTTAGCTCCTAGCGGCCGGCCCAATGGATGGGGGGGGGGCCATCAACTTCCGCAAGCGAGAGATTGTGTAAACACAGGCTAGTCCGGACCTGTACCTAAACAACTTTACAGCTCCAGGTCCAGGAAAAAGGAAGATACACAGCCCTAACTTGAGTTATAGGTGCGAACATACAAACATAACCAAAAACAGTGCCCCTGTCATAGGTGAACCTCCTTCCTGGAGGTGACCAGGCAAGCCGTACCTGGTGCACTGTGCCAGCGACACTTCTGGAGAAGAGGTACTGCGGGAGAGGGGCATCCTCCTCTCTTAGGTGAGTGTCAATAGCCTGGTCCACCACTTCTGGGTTACAAGGGATGCCAAGAGCTGACTGAAATGGAAAAAAAAGCAAAGAACTGATTTGAATGTGACTCTCTTGAAGACCTTGTTTCAGTGTTTTATCATCTATTGTACAGAGTTCAGTGAGTCTGTTATAATTAATGTTGGTGTGTGTCCGTAGTTATTTTTCTATCAATTTATATGATAGTTCGTAGACTTTTTCAGTGTCGTTTGCTCTAAACCTGACAACTCACCAACACATTGATGACTGCAGTGGCTCCACATGCAGAGACTCCTATCTGTTCGACCTGGTGCTGCAGCGCTTCTTCCAGGGACCAGATCATCACACTGTTGTGGGAGGGGGGCGTACATCTCGCCAAAGGATCCTGGAGACCATAAATAAAGCAATCAACAATCATTGCAATCAACAATCAATTTTCCACATCATTCTATGATTCTGTCATCATTAGGCAATGGGCAATTTGCTCTAGATCTAGACCCTAACTTGAATAAACCACAACCTAGTATAACAACAATGATCTATTTGCTATATGTCACTAGTTAGAGATGGATATGCCTTTTTGTCATCACATAACCCTATCCTATTGCAGCATTGAATGGCTGAGTGGCTAGATTAGCAAGCAAGACATCGAGAGATGGGTTCAATTCCTGGCATTTCTGGCCAGATGTTGTGTCTTGGTAAAGTTACTTAAAAAGACTTTTCTCACTCCACCCAGGTGCAAAATGGGTACCTGACTGCAGTTGGGGAGGTAAACGGCAGTGGAAGGAGAGAATTGTGCTCCGCCTTCCACTGCTATGCCCTACAGCCTCAAAAATGCTATGGGACTACCGAGCTTGGAATAGGTCGAGAGTCTACATCCAGGCTGTTGTTGATTCACCCAACTTGCACGCTACTGTCCTTTGGATGAGACTTGAAGCTCTATGTACAGAATCTGAAGAGAGCCACACCATGAACACCAATTACTTAATTTTTAATGACAAGAGTTTATTCTGATCACGGAAATAGCTCAAAACATGTTTTTTCCTCTATTATATGTCGGAGTGATATGAGACTCCTATGTTCTGTCATCCCCTAATCCTAATCCTAACCCTAACATCGGGTTGTCAGAACATAGGGATGTCGGAACATAGGGGCATCAGAGCACGGATTTTGGAAGATAGGGACATCAGAGCACGGATGTGGCAGAACATGGGAATGTCCGAACATGGGAATGTCCGAACATGGGGATGTCAGAACATGGGGCTGTCAGAACATGGGGATGCCGGAACATGGGGCTGTCAGAACATGAGGATGCAGGAACATGAGAGTTTCGGAACATGGGGACATTGGAACATAGGGGTGTTAGAGCATAGGGGTGTTGGAACATAGGGGCATCGGAGCCGGGGTGTCCCCAAAAATACATGGTTGTTCCACAAAGAAACTATGTGTAGGATACAAACAAACAAGATTACAATTACAATTATTTTGCATTTCAAATTTTTCCAAAGAAGATACACAGAAAGAAACAAGTTTTTATCAATCCCAACCTCATCTTCCTTCTTGGTTTCCTCTTGCGGCTTTCTTGCAGATCTTGAGTCTGCAACGTTACTTCCACTGGAGTTCATATCTTCAGAAGAAGTAATTTCCTCCAGACAGTCCTCAAAGTCCCCCTCATCCTCAGAAGCACTGTCTGCCAAGTTGTTTGCTTGCTCTGGACTAGTCGCCATGCTTCCACATAGAAAGCTCAGGTAACGTAACTTAGAGTCAGGATCTATTGGAGAAACAGTTACTTTAAGAAGAGATTTTTACGGTGGTGAGATGTTTGCAGTTTTCGTGGTGACCTCTTCATATTTGTTCTGTCTGCCTACCACCTTGTTTCAACCTCGAACTTGAAACCAAGGAGGTAACAAAAACTCCATTTTATCCCAGCCACGAATTTAAATCCCTGCCAACATTTCCCCTTTTACAGTATTTTGAAACTCTAAAATTATATGCTCATAATATTGAATCCTCCAACTATTGAAATAGAATTGCAACACATAGTTGTAAAAAAAAACACAAAACAAAGATCACAGTCAGCTAGCAGTGGGGAGGGGGGCGTTAGGATGGTGAGATATTTACCTTTATCTTTAGATTCCGAATACAACTTGGCAATAGAAAGTAATTTCTACATATGCAGATACTGTTAAACCCCCAAATTATTGAAATAAAACTGCCATAGACTTTTGTAAAAAATCACAAAAAAAGAAATTGTCAAATTTGAAAGCTCCAGTCAGCTAGCAGACGCCACAGCCATGTCCACAGGTCAGAGGTCAATAATATGGCCCACAATGCATTTCTCAAGATGGCGTGCCAGAATTATTAGACTCCGTCCTTGCGAAAGATCTTCAAGTTTATCACGTTTTTTCTACCTCAAAATAGCAAATATTGACCTTTATCATAACGCCAGCGACAACAGGACGCCTTTGTGACGCTATCGGCGGGGTGTTGAACGATCTGAAGATGTAGAAAGTGGAGAAAATCAGGTAGGTTGGGGGAAATTTTATGGAGGCTTTTGTTTTTGCACATGGTTCGCAAAATTCCATATAAACATCCGCATGGGAATATATATACAAACACGAGTATAGGAACTTGTTGTGGGTTTATATTCGTTGTAACTTCCATGATGATAGTCTAGCTACATTGAGTTGTTCGTAACTGTGCCATGCCTCAACGATATACACACGTCTGTATAAATTATTTTTGTAAATCTGTATAACCCAGGAGGTTTGATACTAGATAGAGAAGTTTGTCTCTTTCTTTGTACTGATATCTGATGCTATTATGTTTTGTAAAAAAAACCCAGACATTTGTTTGCTTGTTTTGCATAACCGGTAAATCTCCTTTGGGCAGAACACACCAGTTTTGTACAGTAGGTACAAGCTGCATAAGACCAGACTAAGGTTTGATTCATTCAAGCTAGAATGGACCCTACTCTTTTTGATAAGTGTGGTGATCTTTAACGTACATGTACTCGAGGTGTGGCTTTCCTGCGGCAAACACAGGACCCCCGGTTTAAAGTCCCAAACCAAGAGGAAATCCCTAACCAAAGATAGGTACTCATAATTTTCACCTGAGTCCAGTAAGGAAATTGGTGTTAAGTGCATAATTTTTTCCAAGAGCACAATACTGGGGCCTGCTGGGCATTCAAACCCAGAACCTTTAGACACGGTTCATATTAAGCCTACCATAGCCGGATGAATAAATCAATAGATTTAACCAGTTAATTTAACCAGCTTTCTTAGCCTAGCATGAACACAAATTAACCAGTTAAATAAGGGTTTTAGCAGGTTAAATTGAAACCACCTCCTGAGGTGGTTTCAATCTAACCTGTTAAAACCCTGGGTTAGATTAACCGGTTAAAACTTTTGATTTATTCAAAATGGTTATGATAGGCTTAATATGAACGGGTTCCTAGATTCTAAGTCAACGACCCTAACCACAATACCGTCTTGCCTCCAGACTTTGTCACACCAATGTCCTTCGTCTGCTGCAAAATTTGATATTTTCAAGAACTACATGTAGATGTTATATTGATAATACATGTATCTTTCAGTTTCAGTTGAACTATTTGGCAGATGTGCACTGAAATAGTAAATATTTGAAATGTCTTACATTTGCCACAGTATGATGATTGAAAGCAATGTACATACATACTATTCCTTGTAGTCTTACTGTGAATCAAGTTAAGTTTGCAGGGACTTAATTTTGTGGGAGGATGGGTATTGAGTCATTTTGATGTTTTAACTTAATCTAAGTTTGCATTTGAAACAATTGTAGTAATGCAATGCATGACTGAGCACATGCTTTTGCAGTGGTTTTATTGGTATTTACATTAAATAGTTCACCCTGAAAATTGCAAGCATTGATTGATAGAATAACTGCAAATATTTCACAAGACACAGTATACTTGCTATTTCCACCAAAACATTCTGGTTACTGTCATCTGACCTTACTTAAAATTATTTGTCTTTTTTCAAGCGTCTGTGTGATGTTAATCTTATTCAAGGGTTTGCCTTTTTTGATATTGGATAGAATGCAAACAAAGATTACTGTTAGAACGGATTTCATGTATATGAAGTCTCTATTATTAAGTTCTACCACCCAAAAATGAATTTAGCTCCACCAATCTTGCTTTTAAGCTTGGCTGCAAAACCAATTCAATCTGTGCCTACCAAATTAGAAAGAAACCATGTACATTGTACTGGAGTTGAGCGATGAGACAGTGTCCCCTGGAACCATTTGAACTTGACATTGCACAGGAAGTAGCAGCGGCATGGGACTGGTTTGTCTTGGACAGAAGTGTTTGTAATGGTAGGGGACTTTGAAGTTTGATTGATATGAAGTGCTGGCTTTGTTAGTCTTGATGGAAGCCTAGTGTGTTTTGGCTCACTGTGTATTACGGAACAGTTTGAAAACACGGCTCTGTAATCTTTGATTGGAAAGAGGTTTGTTCCTTTTTATATTGTGTTGTTAAACGTTGACTTGTCAAGAAGAGCTGGAGGAATTATGTCTTGACCAACTTGGAAGAGTACTAGTACTTACCTGTAAGCATGACCACGTTCCTTACCGCTGCTGTATTACAAACAAAAAAATGTTTCAACAAGGAATTTGAAACATTTCAAAAACCTCCTTTCCCGTCCAGAAAAGAAAATCAAGGGAATTTGCCATATTATTATCTTTATTATGGTCTGATTTGACCCCGTTCATACTAAATCGCGCAAATCGCGAAATCGTGAAATCGCCCTGAGTCGCATTCCTTCACACCAGGGGTCGAACGAGTGCGAGTTGTAAAATCGCGTCCAACAGCTTGATCAACGCGGACGCGTTATTCGATTGTCACCACTCTTACTGTTGTGTTCAATGACCTTCTTGTACTTCATCTTGAGTTTTTTTACCTTTGATAGTGCGGCATTACTTCCATGTTTTCGCGTATTTGGCCAACTCAGGTAGTCGCCACTTCAGCGTACACGCTCTGGTTTCGGTGGGATCCCTTGAGTTTCTTCTGAATCCCCACATCCCCGAAGATGGCCATCAGTACATGCGTTTTCGTCATTCCATACGCCAAAATCGCCGCCCGATTCTGACATATTTCTGCCGCATTCGGCGTAATATTCCAACAAGCTAGGAGGTAGATGAACATCGTATAATGAGCGGAAAGACTGAATTTGCAGATGATCCCTTGACCCATGACCGGGTCAATATGCAAAGTAAAGCGCCCAACGCGCATCAAGGCGATTTCGAGCGTTCATACTAAGTCGGAATGCAGGCAAATCGCGAGTAAACCACCTCCGGAGATGGTTTCGCGGAAAGCGATTTCGGGCGATTTCAAATGCGATTTGGAGCGTTCATACTAAGCCACATTATCGCGATTTACGCGATTTCGCGATTTACGCGATTTAGTATGAACGGGGTCTTTGTTGAAGATTTACCAGGGGTAAGATGATTGTAAAATCACTAATTAGATCACCCTGGTGAAGTTATGATCCTTTCGTTGTGGAGATGATGGTAGCACCCTAGTAATAATAACGATGTGGTAATAAGGTACCAGCACTTTATAACAATTTTGTAATGAAAAACATGGCATGTTGATAGCGTCAAATGGCTGTTACTTATGCTATTATAGCATAGCAGTTTTCACAGCTCAGCGAAGCTTTAAATTCAGCATTGACTTTCGATTGCTTTTCCCAATCTAAGCTGAAACGGCCCATTGAAGAACATCGCTCAACAGTTCTTAGAAGATGATTCCCAAATAGAAACAGGCAGGTCGTTATTAAGAATTTTATGAATATGAGGTATAATCGTTCTTCATTAGAAACAAGCAATCAAAGATCTCACACCTCCAGTCCATTTTTTGGGGAGAGTTTTTGTGAATTTCCCCAGACACCTTGGTGTCCTTATTTGAGGTCATTGACCTCAAACAGACCAGCTGTCTATGGACATTACCAGTCTGCTATTAGCAAGGGGAATGCCTGTAGTGCTGCAGTACCTGAAAAAGCTACTAGGGAGTCTTAAATTGCCTTTGGTACCTCCATACATGTAACTTTACTCATTTAAAAATTCATACAAATCCATCCAACGCATCTTGATGCGAACACACAAACAGAGCCAAAAATAGAACCTCCTGTCATAGCTGAAGCTCCGTCATGTAACAAATAATCCAGGAAGGCTTCAGGATGCTGCAAAATGACGTCAAATAACAACCAAAACTCGCTCGCAAATTGTTACTCGTGAATTAATCGTGAAGTGTTTTTGAATGCTTTAAAAACAATTCGTAATTTGACCAATTTCATTTTGTTCTCTTGTTAAAATGTTTATTTGAAACGTCCAAGAACCAAATAAATGGATTGGTGTGGCCTTCCAAAATAGATGGGGGCCTCCATGCCTTATAATTATAGCATTGTCTTCCTTAATTTACCATTAAGTGTTGTCAGTCAAGGGACTAGGTGGGGTAGGTTCCCAGGACCCCCCACACAGGGATGTGGCGAATATCTGATGAAGAAAAGACATGCAGCCCTAACAGTGCTTTCCAAAACCCCCTTCGGTAGCCTCCCACCTTCCCACCCACCACAGACGCTAAGGAGCAGACTTGCCAAGGTTTCCCAGCTGGGGTCATGTGGAGGGGCCATGCAACAAGTCCTGCACTTCACTACCTCCATGTGCTTCACATTAGCAGTAACTCGATCGCACAGCCCCAAATGTTGCCACATAATCCACCCAGAAATTGGGAATTTTTGGCATTGTGGAAGGCGGGGATTCGAATTCTGGAAGGAGATATTTCTAATTCCCTTAGTAGGTAGGTCATCATTTTTCAGTGTCAGGAATTTTATGCAAACAGTTACAGCATATACTAGAGTAGAGTAGAGTAGAGTAGATCCGTTCGGCCAGGTAGGAAGATCTCTATACTGATGTGATCATGTATCATTATAGATTTATACAGTACATTCTGCTATTCTATCCAGAAACTGTGCTATTTGCATGTTATTTCCAACTGTACACCATGTACATTGTATCTCCCCTGCTACTAAAGGTACATGACATTTGTCAATCCCTGCATGACATGTTTCAATAGCAGTCTGCATTTTCCCTACCTCAGGGACCTCGGGGTATTTGTACAAGGTAGAGCCCACCTACTGTAAATCTTTCCCTATCTTCCTTCTGAAAATGACCCACAGGAATTCTCTTGTCATTGCTTGCAATGACAAAAGACAATAAAATAAACTCGAAGATGTATGATAAGATTTGAATAAATTTCCTTGGACATTATACCAAGTGGTATTCGTAGAAGTCTAGTGAGTTCCTGTCTTGCAAACGTAAGTGGATTTACAGTGCGACCTTTCATGAACAGAAAGTCTGCTGGCTTTGAAGAGCGCTGTGTGAAAGAAAGCCCTCTCTGAGTAAGATTAATCAGTCGTAACCTTGTTTTAAAATGTCTCTCAGCAATTCAAGGTGAGCCCTAGTTTTACCCTTGCTTCATTGGAAGCGTAGAGGAATAGTTGAATATTCGGTAGATTTGGAGAGCTCTTTACAAAATGGACTCCAGGATTCCCTTGCACATCTGGAAGTCTTAGAGGCAGTTGGTGACCTCTAGGTCAATTTGAGCCAATCAGAGATTGCCAAGCTGGTTACAAGCAACATACCAAGTCAATGCACCATGGATAAAAGAATCCACATCAGGGCTACTGCTGAAGATGATATAGATTATGAAGGGTTTTTGGATTCGGAGGCACCCAAGCGAGAGAGAGTCATCACGATTCAGTAAGTGACCACCCACTGTATTGGAAAGGTTTTCAGTTAGCTCAGTACCCCTGCATCTTCTGTATGTAATGATAATTCTTGGGACAGATACTGTAGTGTGCTTAATTGGATACTGCTGGTTGGATATTGGTGGTTGGGAAGGGAGGTAAGTAACAGGTAGTAGGATAATGCTATAGCTGATTATTAGAAGTTGCTGTACATGTGTATTGTAGCCTGGATGCTAGACCCCCAATCTCTAATTCTAAAATATCTTTCGTGTGGGGACACGATTGGGGGTCTGGCATCCAGGCTATGTGTATTGCTGTATACCTGGTACTGTATACAGTACTGTATACTGGTACTTGTCCCTCTAGCTCACATGGTAGCAGCTTCACAGTTGAGCTCCTGCTTCCACGGATTAGTTTGCTTCTGGGAGATACCGGTTCAAACCCGGGGCAGGACAGCTTGGTCGGAGCTGCCTTTGTCCTTTGGAAGGAACATAAAATGGGGGTCCTGTGATCATGGCGGTGCCTAAAACATGTCAGAAGGTACTACATCAGCCTCCTTACTCAGGAAGGACAGGATGGATTGTTTTGATATTATATAGGCAGGTCTTGATGAGACCTTGAAATAATTAGATTTTGGGTCCCCAAGCAGCTTTTTTATTTATTTATCAAATTCACAGACTCATCCCTGAAGGCCAATAATTTGCAAGGGAATACACTGATACCATAGCGTAATAAGGTAAAAAAAAATTTATAGTATAGTATAGATGTACATGTATCTGTTGTTTCTCCATACATTACTGAGGGTTTGATTTCTTGGAGGCAGTGGCTAACTTTTGAGTCGCATTCAATGATTGAGCTTCTGTGATTTATAAAATAATCAGTACATTGAAATTGAAAAATTAAAAACCTTCAGTAAGCTTATAAATCCTTCATTTTAACATCACGATATCAAAAATCTGGACCATTGCTAAAAAATAGTCCAATTTTGCTGCTGGCAAAATGCGTTACCGTAATGATGAAAACCTGGATGGCCTATTTAGGCCCCTGCACAGGCCTGTCTGTTTGTATATTTTCCTTTCCACCATCACTGCAGGCAACTCCATACATACTCTAGATATGAGTGGAAATATAGCCAGTGGATAGAATGTACTACAATATTATGTTATATTGATATCGATTATGTATAAATTATGACATGAATTATTATGTCAATTCAACACATGAAAAAGCAATAGTAATACCTACCCTAATTTTCCTGCAAATATTTCTCAATGGTTTTTCAAGTAACTGTTTACATGCCACAAATATCTATGGAACCTTGCATAAGGCCACGGCTTGTTGATTGTATGGATGACATTATTTGGTGCATCATTTGGTTTTCGCATGATTTCGAAAAAACAAACAAAAGTGTGTTCCCCTCGGACAATTTGGTCAACATGACAGGAAAATACGGAAAATGTTAAAATGTGTTGTGTGGTAGCCTTGACTGCTTGAGTGTACTGGTAGTAGTGGCACTAATTCAGTAGCTAAAAGTGACCTCACTAGTTTGGTAGCCTTGAGTGTACAAAATGTAGTTGCCAACTTGCTACCAACTTTCACCTTACAAAATCATGCATGTCTTGATTACAGGAATAAAAGACTGGTTGGCTTTGATACTACGTTTTGTCACTTCAATACTAAGTCTTGTTACAATGTTGACAGCCTATATTTTAAAATCCCATGTGAAGTGTGTTGAAGCTGCTACAGTACTACTAGTACTACTATTACATGTAAGTAATTGGTTGGCGATCCAGCATAACCGCGCCATTAACAGTCCATAAGTTCTGTCCCCTAACATTCCACAAATTCCGAGTAGGGCTTCGGTCATAGAAACAACCCCCAACAGTTTAAATGCTGTTTGATATTGTAGATGTCCTTGGCCACAGATTCGTTGGCAAAGAAAAAATGTTCTCATACTATAGTCATAATTTTGTGTTTTAAGTATTGTTTTTAGGTTGTAGTTCGTGTATGTTGTTGTATGCTCTTCTTTGATTGAAAAGAAATTTTCCATTTGAAAAATACTAAAGCTGCCGTTAAAAAAGCTCAGTGATTTTATCAATAGCTAGTACAAGAAGTAGTGCGTCTTTGCCACATTGTGACTATGAGTGAGTGTGACAGCTTGCAAATATTGAGGCAAACACCCTCCTCTTCTTGACAAGTGTGTTGGGTTCTTTTGCATGTAGAATTTTGATGCTTGAGGCCTTTGCCTCAAGCTCCCCAATACACAGGGCGGCTGGTTGCAGGAATGCCAGTACTGTCAACCCATTGATTGGATGTATATAAAAGTGGTACTTCTTAAATGCTATATAAACTAGAATCTAGCGGTTTGTATAGTACATAAACTCTTGGGGATGAAATGTGGCATTTCTCCTTCCAAAAGGTGAATCTTAATGTTTAACACTCCTTGTCCAGTGCCCTGGACTTACAGTTTGACCTCTAGAAGCTTTCTTTTCATGCACTTCTACAACGTATGTAAGTTATAATGTAACAGGACGGTAACTGAGTTAGTAAGATAAAGCGGCTGACTTCAGACTGAGAAGGAAGCATGAAGCCTTTTCGTTAGCTGATAACACTAGTGCAGTGTAACCTCCTCATTATGACTGCCGTTTCCAGTCGAGAATACAAGGTCATTCCTACACTTTCAATCCTCTGGATAGGTGTGTTGGTAACTAAGCAACCCCGCAGCTTCAAATTCACATGGGTCAAATTCTGTGGATGCAGAGGTTTGACCTCCTATTCCCTTGGCACGACTTATTTGGGGTTCAACTTCAATGTTGCATTGGTCCTTTGGGATGCTGACATAAAGCTTGTGGCCACGTGTACATGTACGGGAGATTCATGTGTAAAATTCAGGCATATACATGTATATTTAAGAATCCAGCACACGCATGGAAAAGAGTAGGGATAACCCAATGTGCTTGGTTGAAAATGCAATCCGTAGTGATTCCATATTGCATATACTTACTAGCTACTTGAAAAAGCATCAATGTTGAAATTGAAACGTTTTCAAATAGGAATCCTTAGCTGGCCAAATATGATTAATAGTTTTCTGAAGGAATCAGAAAGGACATGCATGTCAATCAATGTCTATGGTCAAACTGCACTGTGGTTTTCAGCATTGTCATTCGTTGTATTTATCTATTTGTTTGTTTGTTTATTACAGGCGTGGAATCATGGTGCGCCCACAGATTCGTACCACAACAACACCTCTCCAAGGAAACGGATTGTACGGAAGAAATCAGCATACCTCATTTTGCTTTGGATGACTGTTATAACAAACTTCCTTTAGAGACCCAACTTCCCATTGTAAAGACCTAGAGCACATCGTCGTCAAATTTTAAATACAAAACAATCACAGTAAAGTCCATTTTTGTTCAAAATATCTTGAAAAGGATACAACTGTATTTTGAATTGTTGACTTTGCCTTATCAAATCTTTCATTTTGAACATCAAAGGACAGGAGCGGCCCTAGTCAATCCCAAATATCAAGATATCCAAGCAAATTTCCGGCATCTTCCGCCATATACGTCAGCTGTATAAAAAAAAGACACGACAGATGAGCTGACCCTGTACTATATCCACTCTTGGACTGACCGCGGGATCTGAAACGGACCGTTAATAGAACCATGAGTCGTCTCCTCGTGACGTGGCGGCTGGTCGTGCTGTCCTGGCTGCTGGTTGGTCAGGTTGCGATGACCAGCGACCGTATGGTGCAGGTGATGCCGGAGGTTCCGTTCCCGTTCATCGCGCCGCGCCAGTGCGGTAACGTGACGACGCTGGAGAGGGTGGAGATTGGCTTCAAGACTGGAGTGGTAGAGCATGGTGAGTGGATTTATTAAAGATACAGCAGATAAGAGTTTCTGTTTTAGCATAACAAAAAAGGATAAAGAAGAATCCCTACCAACTAGCCTGGATGCCAGACCCCCAATCTTTAAAATATATTTTAGAGATAGGGGATCTGGCATCCAGGCTACAGTTTTGTACCTATCCCTGCAAGAGGAATTTACAGTATAAATATGTTCCTATCTGTTTATACATGATACCACTCGTAGACTTGAACCTCAACAAGATGTACATACTTCCACGTCTCTATCTGTGTGTTTATTTAGCTTTCTTACTCCACTGGGGGAAATACAAAATGTAGAAGGGCAAGGAAATTGTTTAAAAGATCAGGGTGTACATTTGTATGTGTGTATTTATACATGTCTGTATAGAGTTGTGAATGGGGACCAAGAACAGGTGTTGGCAATGTGCACACACAGAATGGTCAAAATGCTGGCGGAAATGAAGACAAGTAGAAGAATTGTGCAGGGAGAACAGTTGTGCCATTGAAGCACAACTGTGGATGATGTCATGTCTATACATTTGTACTTGAGTGTGTGTTCTCAGGCTTTTGTGTTGAACACAATAGCAGAGGAAAGTGGATCAGACCTGCTTGTTATGGTGAATGACATGGCCGTATGGAACTGTATCTGGCGTGAAACTGCTAAATTATATTTTTTTTACCTCTGGGAAGAAGGTTTACCTTTGATGAAGGCACTGTTTTTGGTCGTATTTTTGTGTTTGCACCTACATCAGACTATATACTGTAACTCAAGATCCTTCTGATGGATTTGTATGCATTTTTGGTATGTGCATAGTTTCCCATAGAAACACGGCGAATTTGGGCCTCTGAGCAACGTTTTCAGGTACTGCAGTATCACGTTCTGACACCCCCTTCCTGAAAGTAGTGTGGTCACTGTGGTGGAGTCCATAGACAGCTGGTCATGGGACTTGTTGAAATTGTGCATGAAAGGCTTAGGCAATTAAGGGCTAGGGATATCAAATGATGGAGAAATTAAGAAGAAGAAAAAACTTTTCACTGAGGTATATGAGATCTTCAATTTCCTGTTTTCTGTAAAAATCGCAACAGTACCCACCCCAAATTATTAAAGATACTAAATTGCTAAGTTACTGTCATTTGTACATGCATTGATGATGCAATCACGAATTCTCTTCTGCCAATTGCAGGTTGCGGGTGCATACTGTAAATGCATTTTTGCAGTGATTTAATTTCACATTAGGGAGAAAATAAAGTGTTATTTGTTGCTTCTACATTTGTAGTTTGTGGTTGAAATAATGGGGTAGGCGGCCAGAAGACAGAAAAAACACTGTCATGGTGGTTTTAAGTTCATGGTGAAAAGGTTACGGTGAACGTGAAACCAAACAAATTAAACTTAAATGCATTTACAGTATGAGTCCAGGACTACTAGTAGGTAATGGTAGTGACTCATGTTACAATCTCATGTACATCTGGTTCTGAACAATAGCCAACACTCTGTAATAGCCAGACTTCCTGATTGAAGGTTCAAGCACTCCTGCAGGATCTAACGGTACAATGTAGGGGCCAGGACAGGGATGGCGAATAGTCCAAGTCTGTAAAAACTGTCAAACTTTAAAGCGTGTGAACTAAGATGAAATTTTTCAAGGCTTGTATTGTTGTAAAGGTTGTTTGAAGGTCATGGAAGGTTATCAGTCATATGTTACATAATCAAACATATGAACGTGCTACAAACCTAAACTCAGGTTCTGGTTCAGGTTTGGACCTATAGTCTGTAGTAAACACAAAAGCTCAGTCATATTCATAACCAGGCTGTTTTTGTTTTTTTCCTGTGCAAATTTAACAATCTATAGAAGGTTTTAGATAGTTTAGAATGAAAAAGAGAATATAAACGAGAGATAATTTTCCATTGGATAAATAAGTCCAGACTTTTCTTCCTTTTTATGGACTTGAACCTAAAGGTTTTACGCAGCACTATTGACTATACCTTATACAGCAAAACCCTGCATGGCAGCTTCAACAGCAAACAAGATTGGCAACATAAAAAGATGTTGCCATGGGGACGGTGGTGTCTGTTAACGTTTTCGTTTTTAACCCACATGCAAATAAGGACCTTGCATAAGCGGCATAAATCATATCAGTCGATCACCTTCTCTACCAAAATAACACAAGTTGTCCAATGTATGAAAATCTTGTTTTCACAAAAAAAGATATCCTACCATTTCCTCACTCTAATAGTGGCCACATTTACTTAACTTCCAAATGGTGCAAAAATGAAATCTCCATCATTTACCACTATGGATTTATAGTATTTTGTCATTAATTATGCAAATTAAGTATCAATTTGCATAATTGATATCTATCGATATTCATCTCTTTCTCAGTTACATATGTCTTGTGTTTGAGAGTCCTATAATAGAATGCAGCTGATTTATTAACTGTCCTCATCAATTATGCAAATCAGATATTGATTTGCATAATTGGCATATGATTATGTAAATCATCACTTAAGCTATCTACACACCAAAAATTATGATGATCCGTCATCCCCTTCTTGCGTTATTCTCTTTCAAAGTTTGAGTCAAAATCAGCTCCTGCAGTTCCAAAAAAAGCCGCTAGGGGGTCTAAATCTACAGGACATATTTTCCTAACGAAGAGCTATCCACCACTTAACCCTTGTCCTGCGGACCGCCTTTATATATAGGCGCTAGACATAATGTGCGGGTCCTGCGGACCGCCTATAAATAGGCGCTGGGGGTATTTCCGGCATGGAAGCGTCGCACAGGCGCGTAACACAAAGAACCCGGAAGTAACATAGTCTTGTAGCATGGACGGGGTCAATGGTCAAAATCTTTCTTACGCAATCGGCCCAAGATGCATTGCGAGATATGATAATGAGGTCATTATGTTAATGAGGCCGCCATGATGCCGTGTCGTCTGCTGGAATGTTTTCGGGGCGATATTTTCCGTATTTCTGGCGGCAATTTCGGTATTTAAACGCCAAAATGGATGGGTACACGGTCGAAGACGTTCTAGAGGACATTTTCACGAACGTTTCAGTGGTGGAATATCCTTTATCAAGCGAAAATTCCGCTGAAATCAGTGACAGTTCTGGCGAAGACGGAGTCACAACATAGGCCTCGAAGACATGTCGGGGCAAGCGGAGAGGGACCTTTACATGTTGCTGATGAACTTGACAGCGGCGCTGACGCTACTTTTAGCCGTGGAAAAGCTCGGGGCACTTACCGAGGACGGCGTGGACGTGCCCGGGGAGGTAGTGACCGTGGTCGCTGGCGGGGAAGTGGTGCATGATTTCTATTGTGGGGCTGACCAGTCTCAGACTTTGATAGCCATATACTTACCTGTTATAATATCTTCAATTCGTATTTCTTTACATATAATACGATATATTATTCTGATGTTGTCAAAAATGGTCAGAAACTTTGTAGTCTTCGTAGAAACCTGTGTGTTGATGCTATACAAAGGCATATAAAAGCATAGTGGAATGAATGTACTTTTTATTGCTTTTTTTGTCTTTATTATGATATAGCCTTTAGTATAGATTGTAACAACTGTATGTTGATATGACAAGAAAGTTTAGACTATAATCTTTCCACTCATGTATAGAAAGCTAGGATGTCAATTGTTCTATGGCTACAGCATGAAGAGTACTGTTCTGTATGAGAGTGTAGATTTTGCTCAAAAGTGAGTTCAGCACCAAGGGCAGTCTACAACCATATACATGTACTCACCTGTTACAATACCTGTGTATTTTACTTCTTCACATGTATCATTCTGATGTTGCCAAGACTGGTCAGCAACATTGTAGTCTTGGTAGAGACCTCTGTGTTGGTGCTATGCAGCAGTATATGGAAACTTTGTGGAATAATGTACTTTTTATTGCCTTTTGTATCTTTATTACCTTTGTATTCAATGATATTACTTTGTTTGGAATTCCAAAGATAATACCTGTTGTAAGCTTTCAGCTGATGTGTAGGAAAGTGATTGTAATAGAGGTAAAGAAAGAAGTATACTAATTCTAAATGGCTCAGCTTTTCTACAGAAAAGCCAGTTCAGCACCGTGGACATTGTATGTCATAAACCTACCTGCTGAGATACCTGGGTGAACTTCTTCATCATAGATATAGCTCTGATGTTGTCAGGATGTGTCAGGAATGCTGCAACTTTGATATTGGTACTTTTTATATGGTTCAGATACTTCAATACAAAAGGTTTTTGAAAAAAGGGTTTTTATTGATTTATTGCCATTATCAATCAATACAGGTACATGTAGGTGCAGGCAAAATTTGCAATATATTTCTGAAAAGTAGAGACTCTTAGCTTTGTATTGATATATAACTTTACAGAGTTATTTGTGGGCAAAGTATAAAAAAAATAGCAAAGTTAAAGCAGTACCCCTCCTTTAAATAGGGTCAAAAAAGCCCAGCACAGGGACTACTATAGGGTAAAAAAAGTCCAGCAGGACAAGGGTTAAAAATCATGACTATAGCATGTTCAGAAGACGAGATTTGAAAAGTAAAAGTTCCCCTGCAGTACCATAGAAAGTCGCTAGGGGGCCCAAAATCCAATCATTACAAGGTCTCCCACATACCTACCAACCTACAAAATATGAAGACAATACATCCAGACATTCTTGAGTTATCATCCCATGGACTTTCACATTCCTGTACAATTCCTAGAATTCTTGCAATCTGCACACAATATAGTAAAAATTTGGCTCGCCCCTGAGGCGTCGCCAAAAAATCACCACAAACACTCTCCCTACCCTCAGGTTAATTCCCCACTAATATTTCCCATTTTACAGTTTTTATTTATTACGCATCTGCGTAGTAGCCTGTCTCTGGGAAAATGTTGCAATCCCCTCCCAATACTGTGCCTCTCCAGCAAGCAACAGGGGGGGGGGGGCTTTGACCTTTGAACCCTCTCAGCAGCAGGGCCAGACCATCCCACTGACATCCCTGAGTTCATGGGAGGAGAGCACCTATCAGATAACAGTCTCACAAGCACTAACACATGTCACACAGACAGTTCAGTACAGTACAGTAAGCGTGCACTACGGGGTGTGGTTATAGTTTTCCAGAAATCTCTTTCCACATGTTCCCAATGATGTATAAGCCAGGAATTTGTGACATGCCAGGCTGGAATATTGGGATGCTACTGTATCGGCAGGCGTCAGTAATAGTGGTAAGTTGTAAGGTGAAATTCTTCTGTTGTGGGAAGGAATTTCAGGCATATTTGTAAGAAGGGAGTTTGTATACATGGTGACGTGTCTCAAAATGTGACAGTGTTGTGAAAACCTCACAATCTTAGAAATTCTTCTTTTGTCTGTCTGAAAGAATTTCTAGCATATTTGAAGTGAGTTTATATCGGTATCAGTTTGTATACATGATCATGATGTGTTTCAAAAGTGACAGTCTTGTGAAAACCTCACAATCTTAGGAAATTCTTATTTTGCCTGAAAGAATTTCTAGCATGTTTATAACTAACCAGGAGTTTGTATACAATGATGGACCAACACAGGCCATCTCCTTGGCTCGCCTCAAGGGCCAGCATGACCCCAAGGAAATTTTTCCGTAGCCCCCACAACTCTATGGCATCTTATCTAGTTGCAATGCTATATCTGATGAGTACTGTAATGGTACATACATAATTATGACTGTGTGTGGAATTTAGAAATCAAAATGGACTGATAAACCAGTTTTGCCTGTTAGAAATGTGTTATAATCTAGTTACCTGTAGGAAGGAGGTTTACCTCCGACGGGGGTATTGTTTTGGGTTGTGTGTATACATGTATGATCTCACCTACAGTTCTTGTATAACTCCTATCCCTATAGAAATTTGATGGATCTGTATGAAATTTGGTATGTGGGTAGTTATTGAGGTTCAAAAGAAAACATGGTGATTTGGGACCCCCTAGCAGTATTTTCAGGTACTGCAGTATTACAGGATGACACCTCCTTCCTGAAAGTAGTATGGCATAGTCTATGGACAGCTGGTCAGCCTGATAAGAACTTGAAGAAGAAAGGTAGAGGATTACTAGTGAGATGTGATGGTTAGGGCATTCAGAAATTCACGAAAACTCTGAATACTGTAAATGCATTTATTAAGTTCGCATGGATTTTATTTCGCGCTAAGGGGAAAATGGAGTATTCGCGGTGGTTTTATTTTCGCGGCAGTGCTATTGTCGCATTCTGCTACAGTATTGGACAAAAAAGTGTTCGCGGTGGTTTTAAGCTCGTGGTGAGACGGTCGCCGCGAAAACCGCAAACATAAAACCACCGCGAACATTTCTGCATTTACAGTATTTTACAGAGGTATGAGATCACTGATTTATTGTTACAAGACCTATCACCAGCAATGTTATGAATATATCTCACAGTCATGTCTATCCATGCTTTGTTTGGTACCCTGAGAGTCCTACAACAGACAGAAATCACTCTTGCTTATTTATCTTTGCTGTACATATCTATATTTATCTTGTGAAAGAGCAAAGATGGCAGTGGGTAGTACTGTGAATGGATTCATGTTTGTGTGGTTTTTATTTTGGGGTAGGGAAAAAATGGAGTGTTCTCAGTGGTTTTAAGCTTGTGTTGAAACAATAGTAGCGCTACAGTCATAGGTGGGTAAAAAGTTTTGCGGTGGTTTTAAGTTCACGCTGAAAGTTCACAGCGAACATAAAACTAGTGCAAACATTTCTGCATTTACAGTAACTCATCTGTAGTGTTAATCTAAAAGTGCCACGTTTACTGAAATCTAAATTGGATCTGGTGTGTTTTATCACGTATAGTCTAGACGACTTGCTTCTACTTCTTTGACTTTTTTGTTTTACTTCTATGCCGCCCAATGGATTTGGGTAGTGTGAAAATGTAATTTGTCTGCAAATTGTGAAGTTGGGCAAGTTGAATGGCTTAGATGTGATTTCGAATGGAAGTGCATATACAAGACAAACTTTGCCATTAATTGTTATTCCTCCTTTTAATATCAAGGTCTCTTTAATTGCCTGTCATTTCTGAAAGGATTGGCCTTGAAAATTCTGTAATCATATTCATAAGTATGATGGGAATTTCAATAAGTAAATGAGCTCATTTCAAAACATCAACTCTATGATCAGGTACATACTGTAATATTTGAATTTTTTGCAGTGGTTTAATGTTCGCGGTTACGGTTACCTCTTCACTGCCACCATGAAAATGCTTGTTCCCTCTTCTGTCTACCTACACCCTCAAGCTTGTTTCGACTGCAAACTGGAAAAACTTGACATCCTCCATTTTCTCCCTACCGCGAAATCAAATCCTCACAAACTCAATTGACAGTATGATATTATTAAACCCATGATATATGCAAATTGATACTCCATCTGAAACGGTATGTCACACTTAATCTAGAACAATCATGGTATGTATATTATGACCTTTAGATGATTTCAATATTTTTGGCATATCAATTTACAGAAGTGGAACAAATTTTTAGTTATTCTTTTAATGATGAGAGGGAAGACAGTAACTGATTAAGGCCAGCTTTACACTGTATTCTGTTGTGGGACTATCGTTGTGTTACAAGCACGGCCAGGAAGTACCGTGGAACACCAGTGGCACATAAAGAAGTTTTGGCCCTCTGCTAGCTTTCCTTGGAACTGCAGAGGCAATTTTGTTGTAGACTTTGCAACAGGATAGCTAAAGAATGGAGGTATGAATTTTCATGGCTGTAGGAATAGATTTAGACCCAACACTGATTTAGAGCACAAATTAATCCAGAATCCTCTTGTCCCCCTATCACATCCTCTTTTTGAGGTGTGGCTTCATTTGGTAATATTGTTTCACCTTGCATAGACTCCCTAGCCTGTTGGTCCTAGCAAGGAGGTTTTAATCTGCTTTTTAGATACAATCCTTGGTCCTAGTATTCTACATGTACATAAACATTTACATTTTGTAGTTTGTTATGTAAAGTGTCTAGAATAGTGCCTTGAAAAAAAAACCTTCTTAATCGGTGTATGCAACACAATCCTGGAAAGGTATGGCGAAATTTCAGTATTATTTTTGAGACTGAATGTCTAACCTAAACCCATGGGTTTGATTCCCGTTTCTGACAGTTACATGTAGATACACAATCATAGTGTCAAGGACATTAGGATGGTTGGTATGTATGGGGGTCTTTCTGAGTCCCTGTTAGAATTTCAGCCAGTCAGCTACATCTGACCTTTGACCAAAGACAGGGCAAGTATTTGTGATATTTGAAGTATACGATCTGGTGGGTGAGAAGACCTGATTGATATGTCAGGGTGCAGTTTTTAAGAGTAGGTCCTACCGGTTCAATCTACTAGTTCTCAGACTTAAAATGAATAGATAAAAGCCGAACTGAATGATCAATGTAAAGCAGGGCTCTTTCCAAGACCATCCCACCATCCTGAGACAGAAATTTGCCTATTCGGACGGGGAAAAATTTCACCCTGTCCATCCCAAAAATCTCAACTTCATGACATGAAATTGATGAAAATGTATTTTCGTAAGATTTAATGAAAATTACAGATTAAACTAACAGCCTTGGCTCCCAAACAATGACTGGGACGGAAAAATATTAAAGTTGGAGACAGCCTTGTCTGGACATAATGTTTCAGGGGATGAATATAGCCAGGTTGAAGTTTTCCCAGTCATTTGATTTCATGTTGACCTCTAACTGAAGGTTTAACTTCAAGTGCTTGTGACACCAATGGGGTGGTGTTGTGGAAGGGGGGTTTCCCCCCCTCACACGGTGTGGAGTTTAAGAGAATTTTAGGTTAAAATGGGGCATTCTAAGGCTTTCTGAGGTGAAAGATTAATTTTCATATACAATCACAACGATTGTGGTCGATGGACCAAGTTTAACTTCACATGTAAAGGAGAGGGAAACAAGAGCCTCTGTAACTTATCTTATTCTATATCTCATCCACAGAATACATTGTAACTTTCAATGGTTATTTCACCACGACTGCCCGCAAGAACTTTATCCAGGCAGCATTACGGGAAGCGGAAATTCCATCCTGGGAGATCGTACCGCGGAACAACCCAGCGAGTGACTATCCCAGCGACTTTGAAGTCGTACTGGTAAGTTTGTATACTGTAATTCACTTTATCTTCACAGTAGCAAAATTTCACGGTGTAAGGAAAATAGACATTTTCACTGAGCTTTAACTTCACAGTGGCGGCAAGTGATTTACATAACGGATGTGTGAAGGAATCATAAATAATAACAGTTTTTTTCATGGTGATAAGTTCATAGGTACAGAGGTGACTGTGAAAACAGTGAACATAAAGTTCCAGTGAAAGAAACAGTATCCATTTCGTGATATCTTACTTGTATCAAACGATTGTTTTCTTTGTTCAAATCTGTATTGCAAAAGGTTAGTCAAAATTTGATTTTAAGACGAATTAATACATTATTCATATATGAAAGACATTCTAATGCTATGATTATAGAAGTTAAGATAGTTGTTGAACTTTAAAGCAACTTGACCTTTCAAAGATTACACACATTCCCTTGCACTGACAGTGACTGGTATAGAAATAGACAGACTTGAGATTTAGATAAACGTTTTAGCAACCAAAGGAATTCAACAAATGCGTGCACTGCATACTGAAGATATTGTGACTGCTACCTGCACTCAGCAATGCCCCCTAGCAGGTTTAGTAATGACTGCAACCAAAAATTGTGAGCATACTTATTGTTGTAGAATGATGTTACATCACCTCTTATGCATACCAAAGAGGAGGAAATTTTAGTCCTTGTCTGACCTTTCTCCCTTCATAAAGAGAGAAGCACTTTGATGGATCTTATATTACTTCAGAGTTTAGTATAAGAAGTTATGATTCATATAAGTATCACTCAGTAACAGGGCGGGTATCGATTTTACATATGCTTTTCTGCAGCTTGGCCATAACTTACACTTTCATGGTTTATGCTACGTGAATTCTCTGCCTCTAATGGATTCATATGTGAGAAAGGGGTGCTAGTGACTGACAGAAATGAAAACAAATCTACAACTTGGATGTCATGCGAAGACAGAAAAAAGTCGTCTAGACTCTGCATGATGTACAAACTGACTAATAAACAGGCGGACGTACCGACTACTTTAAGTAGCACACATTTAGATAGAAGCATTTTTTGATGCACCACAGCGCTCCGTTTATTTGGCAGGGATTCAAGATCCTTTCCACACAAAAGTGGAAACCTTTTTGGTAATTGCCAGTAGGTAAATCTCAACAGATGAACATATAGTTGGGAGCTATTTTTATGTCCCATCACCATTAGAGCCATGTACAGTCCTCTCTATGGATGACATAATGACATTAGTGTATAAGAAAACCTAAGGGGAGAGACAAGTCTTTGAGTTGCACAGTCTAGTGCACCATGCGTATGCTCCATTTGATATTTACAATGTAACTTATTTTTTTACAGACTTCTTTTTCCTGGACAAATTTTACTCAAAAAGGTCCAGACAAAAATTTCACCCAGTATATCCAAAAAAATCTGAAATTTATGACATGAAATTGCTAAAAACGTATTTTGGTAAGCTTAAATTAACAACGAAAATTAACCACATCGGATCGCAAACAATGAGCATGGCAAAAAAGAATTCAAAGCTGGAGACAGCCTTGGTATTCATACATACCAAAGAGTCAACAGCCTCTTTTACTCGCTAATGAAACGCAAATCCTTCGTACTAACACTCACGGTAACGATCCATCATCTGAAAGTACAAATTAGCTTCATTTGCGCCCGCTATTTGCACATGACGAGTTGCAGGTGCACGTCGTTGTTTATTACGCGGGAAAATACGAGAATCCATCATGTTGCTCGTCCGAGGGGACCCCGATCATAGTTATTCCTGTTGTGCAAATGTCAAGTCCATCCATTATGTTGGGAGACGCTTTGTACAAAGGATTATGGGAAAGAAGCAGGGGGTCTTGATAGGTGATAATGGGGTAGCAGAACACAGTATTTCGCTCGTGGAGATTTACATGGTTGCGGAACACAAAGGGACTGACGTCTATGTGGTTAAAATCATAGAAGCGTGCACTTGACTGCAAGAAGTAAAAAAAATTGATATGCTGAAATTCAGGATATAACCTATGAAATGATTGAAAACAAAACAAAACTCTGTCGTTTTAACTTAAGATTTAAATGGTGTCCGGTGGAGCCTCGCTTCTTCAAAGAGTTCAAGATTTTTGTTGCACTAATTTTTTACCACCAGTCACGTCCTGGACCCCGGGTAGCGGATAAATGCTGTGCTCTGACCTTAATTAAACAACATGTGCATTAACCTCTAACCTGCTACTTTACCTCAATAACCCGTACAAATCCAGCCAAAGGGCTGCCTCAGCGGAGAGAAGGTTAAGATTAAAGTATGCAATTCAACACATTCGTCCTTTCCAACATGACTTGAATTTAGACACCAGTACAGAATAACATTTATGTAGAAAAAGGACCCACATGCTTCCTCAGAGTCAGACTGAGTCAGAGAATAGCTATTCATTCATGTATCATACTTTCATAGCTGCCACACAAATGTGCATGCGCATGACTGGAAGGACTTGTGGAAGTGAACTGATAAATTTCATCCCTCCAGGGTATCACACCAACGTTCTCTTTGGACCCATTTAGGCAGGATACTAAATAGCTAATGTACAGTTATGACCCTATTTTTCATGTCGCGTGTTCAAAAGCTTTTTAACGATAAACTGTGTCAGTTGTGAAATTTGAAAGAAAAATTATATGTATGTGCTTTTTCAGCTCTAAATTTCTTTACTGTGATGTCAGGTTTAATTGATGATGAATGCCTTTGTTATATTCTGTATTATCAAAGTAGTGAGATTATTTATGATTTTACTTTAAGGTTTTGCTACGTGGGGTCAATGAAAGAGGCTACTTATTCATTCATTAGAGCCTTTTTAGAGGGAATGTTTTCTGTCAGTCTGTTTGAGTCAATGACTGTGTGTTAGGTTTACAGTTATATGTTTTCTATTTTATTTAAAGAATTAAAGAATGCATTTTGTATAATTTATATGATATTGCCTGTACAACATGAAGGAAAAAGGCAACATGATTGTCTAATCTATGATTTTGATGCCTGAGAAATGTATGTACACTTACACTACATCTTAGTATGTCTGTGCTGTTAAGTGCTAGAATAGGAAGAAGCTGATTTTATGGCCTTCCTCCTGCTCTAAAAATAAAATGTGCCAAAGCTCTTTCTGCAGGTTTTGATTGATTTGCAGCAGGTTCTTTAGAGGGATATCTCCTACCTGAGGTGGCATTAAGTAGGTGTGAGCACTAGAGTCTTAATGTGTGTCCAGGGATAAGTCACCATGCCCAATCCCATTACCAACCAAACAAGAAACTAAGATGCAAACTTCTACCAGACTGCTCAAATGTAATATGTCCTCCATGTTTTTCCTGGATGTTGGTGCAATGTCTCCACAATTCAGCTGGGTGGAGAATGGTCCTTGGAAGGATGAGCTAGTGTGGGATGAAAAGGAGGCATTGGGTGTACAATGTACGTGTACATCACGGTACATTACATTACAAGGGAAGGGAAATGTTAGGCTATAGCCCGCAGGCAGGAATTACCATTGAGACATGGCTAGGGGGACGTTGGGGGGATGTTTAGATCATAGATATCAGCGCGTCCATACATCAACGGCAGAGCTGGTAATGGACGACTTTGATATCTACTTCCTTCCAGGGCTTTTGTGTAGCGGGAAGAAGCGCCAACTCACCACGGGGTGTAGCGAGTCTCATTGTCGTGCTAATGAAAGCAGTGTCGGAGGTTTTTCATCGCACAAAGGTGGCGCGCCGACAAATCATTCGTCCCGTTGCTTTGTGTCAGATCGTTCGGCGTCCCGCGCCGGGCTTTCCTGCAGTTTGGGGAACAGGTGTGCACCAGAAGATATCAGACAAGAAACAATAACCAGGCTACCTTGCTGGGGCAATTCGTCTCCAATATTACCGCCCTTAGAACCTTTTCAGCCATCATGTACATGGCAGATCAGAGATGCTTTTTTGCCTTCGCCAAGAAGGCTCTGTTTTCGGGTGACCGTGTCTGTCTGTTTGCCTGTGGACAGTATAACTCAAAAAATCATGGACAGATCTGTATGATATTTGGTATGTTGGTAGGTGTTGCCAAAATGTAGAAACTCTTAGATTTTGGGCCCCCTAGCAGCATTCCATGGTACTGCAACAGGACGTCCAGTTTTATTGTTCTGGACATGCTTTTTACATTGTATGGTCATGATTTTTGGTTGGTAGATAGCTCTTGTGGTCGGGAAGAAGTGACCTAACTTTGAGCTTTCCAGCAACTTTCCTTGGAACTACGGGGGACGATTTCTGTTGCAGACTCTGAAACAGGATTAGTCAAGAAGAGATGCCTTGTACAATCGTACAATGTTGGTGCCACCTCCCCCCTTCATGTTATACGTGCAAATATGATACCTGTAGGCAAGCATACACATGTACGAAGGGTGATCAATAAGTCCTCGGCCTCACCCAGAAATAAGGTGCACAGCTTAGATATTGGGGAATAATATTTAACTTAAAAGGCTTTTATGAATGTTTGCCAAATTTCAAATCATTGTGATCATTACTTTGCAGGCGACACCCAGTAATGTTAAGTGAGGTAGAAGGATAAAGACATGGACAATTGAGCTGCGACCTGAGGTGTGCGGGCCAACTTGCTTGCTGAATGTCAGATATCTGCTTCTTTTCAGTTAAAATAAGAAATAAATGTTTGTCATACATTTCGAGAAATACAATGTAAGAAGGAAATGTTCACCAAACATTTTGACGTTGTATTCGAAGATTTTATGCCGATTTATGGCATTCATGGCACCAGGAGCTCGACTCACACAGCTCTGATCACAGTTCAGCCTTGTTTTTCTCACCACTTACCTACTGATTTTTAAACGGACGTTGATTGAAACGTAATGACCACATTAATTTGAAATTTGGTGGATATTGCTAAAAGACGTCATATTACATAATTGTCCCCCGAAATTTGTGTTGTGCACCTTATTTCTGGGTGAGGCCGAGAACTTATTGATCACCCCTCGTACATGTATTGTTATTAGTTTTGATAAAAAGGTATCTTATGCATCGTTAGACGGTGAGATATTCAGTTGCTCCATTATGAATTACATGTAATAGCTAGCTGTACATGCAAGGATTTTCTTCGACAGACACCGCCAAAGCGGCACACTTATCTCCATCTTGCGACCTTTTACAAAAAGAACTTACAAATGTCATTCCTGCTGCTTACTGTTGTTTGGCAGCATATTGTTTACCCTGCTTCAAGCCCGTTAAGATTGATGGCATTTAATAAGGCTGTGGCAGCAGCATGTTGCTATACAAATGTAAGTGGTAATTGATGATAGTGCATCTATCAGATTTATAGAAAATACTACAAGGTGTGTTGGGTATCATCTGACCCACAGGAGGGCTGGGACCGATGGTGATGCGGAATATACTGTGTTGCGTTCTTTTCATGTAAATAAAAGCTGGAAAATGCAGTTTGTATTTGCCTGTTGATGATGTATGCACTCCGAAACATTGTTAGTGCTGTTTGGCATGCTTGAACGCCCGTTGTTTTAACTTGTCATTACCCTGTCAGGAACATATGGGTCGTTATCAAGCAAGATAGAAATGAAGGAGTTACCTGCTAAGCTTGCCCTCTGGGCTGGTATTACCTACTCGGCAACTTTTGAAGTGTAAAGCCACCTGGTGAACCTAAAGAGGAAATAAAAAAAGAAAAGAACAAAAGGGTAACTTTAAACCTCATAATTTGCAGTATTGCAGAAAAAAATATTTGGAGCCCTGCTGTCAATATTATTAGTTACTGTATTACCTCCTGAAAGGAGGTTGACCTCTGATGAGAGAACTGTTTTTGGTTGTGTACATATACATGTACATGTATGTGTGTTTGAATCTGTAACTGATGATTCTTTTGATGGATTTGTATGGATTTTGATATGTAGGTAGTTATAGAGGCCACAAAAGAAACATGGCAGTTTTCGGCCGTCTAGCAGTGTTTTCAGGTTCTGCAGCCTGTTTCAATTTATGTCCAGGTACAATGTAGTTGTTCAATATAACACTAGGCAGTAACCAAGTCAACTTGTAGTTATAGCAAGCCTTCCCGGAGGCAGCAATAGCAATGGGTAACTTTTTGATAAAACGGGAGAACACCACCAACATACACAAATATCTGGCCCACAGGAATTAACTTTCACCGTTGTTATGTCCATACTTCTGGGGGTGACAAACGATGAAGCTTATCCGAGATACAGAAAGTTTGGATCTTCTCATCAGAGATAAGCCCCCTTCCATCTGGCTCCGACTGAAAAAAATGAGCCCATGGCACCTTTGCAGTTGTAAAGTGCCTTGCAAGGCACTGTGAGGCATGCGTAAAATGTGCAAGAAGGAGTTCTGGAGACAGGCAGTCTAAGAGAGATATGCTGTGGTGTTACAAGGTGTCATCTCGAGCCGCTGATTTACCAAGCATGGCAGCAGTGTTGACAGGAGGCTGGATAGGATGTACTGTGGATTTCATTACAGGTTTGCGTAGCGAAACCTTTGTTGGATCTGTTGGCATATGTGGTGGCCACCATCTTGATTTTGTGACGTCGCAGGGTAGCCATACCATTTCATTGGGAGGGGTGTTCTTTGGTGTCGCTAGCGTTCTCTCTATTTTTAACAAAATCGGCACACAACTATCACACATTGAACTAAAAAAAAAAAAAAAATTCAATACCAATTCATATTTATAAAAAGACCCCGTAATCGCTAAACTAACATAGCAAACCTGAAGTATATGCAGCACAAATACTTAACTCTAATATTTCCCTAGTTTGCCTTGCTGCCACGGGAGGGTCGGCATGCCTCTTTCTGATAGGTGTTGTGAGCTATTTACATTAGATTCACCTTTAATGGTAGCCGACCCGCTCTAATTCGGTTTTAATTTTATAAGCTTTGTTAGTAAATTATTCATGTAGCGAAATTGATTGTTTTGATTCTACGTAGCATGTTATTAGTAATCCTGAATTCAGCATAAAGCATTATTGACAAATTCTTTGTATCCTGTAATCAAGCAATGCCAGATTGCCCAAAAGTCTAAAAATGGAGCGTTCCGGTGTGTCTCGCCATGAAATTCCAGTCTTGTTAACTTTGTCTTCTTTATATTTGAGGCTACCAACTATTGTCCACTCTCGGCCACTGCTGCGGGGTAGAACTGAAGTCCAGGCTAGTTCAGTAGTTGTGACGGTTTTCGTCCCCTTGTTCTGTCACATACTCATAAATACAATGGAACAGTCCAATGATCTCGACGTGCACAAAACCTTTTGCAAAAAAAAAAATCTCAATTTACCAATAAGTGTTGCAGGCACGCCTGAATTTACCATTGAGTGCTGCCGGCCTGCCTAAATTTACAGTTAAACGTTGCCGGGATCCCCCCATGTAGACCCTCCTACAGAACCGCACTTGACTGTGCGGCTTTGGTGGGGACTTACCCGTTAGTCCTTCGTCGGAAGTGGAGCTGGCACCTACTTGTACACCTGATTAATCGTCACGACAGGAGGTAATTCAATTAGACGAGATTGCTGGTGCCATCTCATGGATAGTTAATCCCTTTGTCCATCTGTCCGACCCAGTCACATGGCCCCCTTTATCTCTCCTACATTTGCTACCTCTATCACGGAGATGCGCATTGCATACACAACTCTAGTACCCACCAGTAATCAAGGCCGAATATAGACTGCCGCTGCTGTTTGGCAAAGCACACTGAGGTATTCATTTGGGGCCAATTCGGACTCAAGTGTTACGCAGTAAGATTGGATGAGAAAGCCGGCGAACGGATCGATACCGATCCATTTCTCGGACATAAAGGTTGTCAAGGGTCACTTATGCAAATAGGATTTAATATTCCCACCGATGATATTCCATGTGCTCATCGCCGAAGGAATTGTGTGCCCTTGATCGTTGAGAGGGTTCCTCCGAGCGCGGTTAATTGGTAAAGTTTTGAGTAGCTTGCTCTTTGTCGTGACGCGTGGCAAAGGTGTGATATGTCTTCACAAAGGCCGTATAACTCTTGCGGTAGCGGCATCGGCCATAAATAGTCCAAGCCATTACAGAAATGGAGACGGGCCGTATGTTACAGTCGGACTTACCGCGTCTCCATAGGAAGAATCGTAGACACCACGGTCAGAGTACAGTCAATCGATACGCCTGCCAAGGTGCCTGCCAGCGTGATTGCTACAGATCAATATTGCTGCGTTAATTTGATTAAATTTATTACAGTCCATTTTTAGGGGGGGTGGGGTGTTTCAGACACGGTGACCCCGTTGCTGACCCCTTCTGGCATGATGGTTTTGTGTAGCTTTCACGCTCCCCAACACGCACTTGTTAATAAAACATTATCCCTCCCAGGTTTGATCCCGCCGTCGGAATACCCAAGACATGATCAAGTGGTGAGCTAGTCTGAGATTTGTATAAATCAGGCCGCGCATTAAAGTGATTGCATTCTGACATTTATCTTGTGCAGCTGCGGGAGAGGGCCCGGGACGGACGGGACGCGCTCGAGGACCACCCCAACGTCAAACGGGTGACGCCGCAACGTCGGGTGAGGCGGACGCTGAAAAGGATCGGTAAGTGTCGCCTTTTTTATCGCCCGCCTTGAATTTGCAGCGTGATTTGATGGAAAGTTGTTAAATGGGTGGACAGTCGCATGGTGGGATGTAACATTGAGGACTCTCCATGGATCCCTTAACAGCCAATTGCTTGTGTCCGAAAAATAGCTGCCCTTACGGCTGCTATATATCTTGCCGTGTTGATATGGACGGCCTGTTGTGTAATGTGTTGGTGGGCTAACACATCCCCATCATTCTGCACATTGTCCGCCACGGGTGTTGGCAACATACGTGTACCTGCCAACACTCAAGTACTCACTGTTTGCGAATTAGATGATAACCATGTATCTACATAAGTTTGGTCATTCGCCAGCAAATAAATGGTGATCAACCAGGGGCCGTGATCACGTCTCGATGTGAAGATGTGCCGTCCGTGGGGACTATCGACTCCGCACGACGTGCCAAATTTGCCACCTGTTCGCGTCCTAATATCGCAGAGGAGTGGACAACCGGGCGGAATCCCTGATCCTAGATTGCCCCCGCTGTATCACTGTATAATTCAGCGTCCCGGCCGCACCTCACGGTACGGCCGGCGGATCGAGAACCGGGTGTAACAGACGACATTGCTAAATGCCAAAGGGTCAGAGGATGTAATATCGGCGGCATGTTTGCGGGTAGCCGAGCGGGGTTTGTTAATGAACGTGAGGTGCATAATGCCGGGGAGAGGTAATGTTGTTCACAGCCCCCCCGGGGTGCAAACTGCCATCCAGCCTAAATGCACGCCTGTCCCTCGACGGATGATCGTTTCGTCCCCGCTACATTAAATATGGGCATGTGATTACGGTCCCCGGCGTGGGTAAATAATGGTGTGCTGCAACAAGATAACCAAGCCCCGGTATTTACCCATCACTTCTCCCCTCCGTCCCGATCCATCCAATAGGACATTAGCTAGCCCGTACCATTTGTATATGTATAAGGGGGCTTAGGTAGTAGCTTTGAAAGAGGAAGGTGGTGTGTCTTATTTGTAGGAGGCCGTCAACAGATTCACTCTGCAGGCCGTTGGCTGCTCCTAAAACCCTCGTAAAAGAACGGCCCGTCCGTACCGGCTCCCTGATTAATGACTGTGTCTATGGGAAGGATTTCTGGCAAGGTGAGCCCACCAATCTTGTTAGTCGGCCACAGACGACGCTTTGTTAGCTGCAGAGCTGCATCGAGTCTCTGAGAAGGAGATGTGGCTTACTGGTTCTTCTGTTGTAATGTTACCGGTATTTGCAGAACAGATATAGGGTGTATTTGTGCTTCCCCGGGTTTATCTGTTGATGAATTGTACATGTGCCTCGCTACACTAGAGACTGTTCATCTCTGTTAGTGTACATTCTACGGATGTTTTCCAAGCTGATGATTATTATTCTGTCTATTGTTTCTCTTATCTACTACACGGCTTGTATACTGTGGTGGTACAGAGGCTCAACAGTGATACAATTATCTAAATGTACCACTAAGGATGTTTTTGTTTTTTTCAAACTTGTGTGATAACATAGTATGAGGGATCTGAGAATGGTGGGAAGTAACCAATACCACATTCAAGCAAAATAATTGATGATTATTTCTTTATGATGGAACAGTCCTATATTCTCTCCTTGCATTCCAAAAAAATGCTACAATGTGAGAAATGGTTTATCGTTATTACATTGTGAATTTTCACTTATCTATGTATGTTGTGTTGATATACATATGTGCTGTACTCTTTATATATTGTAGTCAGTCATTACGCTGCTTGAAAAATATTGTACTGTTTCTACTACATTGTGTTTCTACTACATGTACATTGTAAGTCGCCCTGCCAAAGGATGCCTACTACAACTCAACCTAGCATTAATGCAGATTCTAGATTTTTATGGCCTCCTTATTAATAGTCTCTATTGCTGCCGTGAACCGTGGTAGTTGATCTAATTTAATATAGCAATAAAGTCAATTTATTGAATAATTAGTTCATTTATTTTTTGTGAAATTGTGGGTATCTTTATGGTAATCTGCTCATATCAAGAAACGTAACACCAACATGTTTTCTATGGCTGCTGGTGCAATTTTGCTCGCCACTGCTCCTGTTTAGAGGGGCATACCGGGATGACACCCATAAAAGAATGCCAATCCAATGGCAAATAAAAGATCATACGTACATGTTCATATATTTTTTGTAGTTAGCCATCATTTCAATAGCTGGATATTGCCCTCATATACATGTATGCTTACTTTACTTGCTATGTATACAATGCACAATGTACTTGTACCTGATTGCCCAAATATCCTACCAGTTTGTTCCTGAGTACTGTTAATAAGAGTTGCCTGTGATGCCTCCACATGTATTTCATTTGGAGGCCCAAAATTGTATTTTCCTGGAGACTTACTTCATATATGTGTGACAGCTGGATATAATGTCAGTGGCAGATTGTAACTTTGTTAGAAAGCGTAATATTTTAGCATTATTAGACTAGACTCTCAGTATCCCAAGAGGACATATTTCAAAATTGGATCTTCATATTTGTATCATTTATTGCCATGAATTTATCATCAAGCACAGAGTTCAGTTGCTCCAATTTTTTTCGGGCTGATTCAATTTCAGGGCTCGAAAAGATTTTTCTCTGTATACCTGCATTGGTGCTGGTGACATTGAAAAATCAACTGTCCTGTGCCAGACAGGTTTTTCCTATACGACTAAATTTTCATTTCCTTTAAATTCCAACAAAACACATTGAAAATGTCTCAAGTCATTATCACATTTTCGGGGTAAAATATTCCATTTTTGTTATCTGCAGGTTGCTTTGTAATGAATTCAAGGCCATTTTAGGCTGCTACTTCAACGTACCTGCCACATATGAGTAGAGCTGTGTACCGGTACACTGTACCGGGTACAATCAATTAGGTACAGGTCCAAAATACCTGACCCTGCTGTATCGGTACTGGACCTGACTCAGGGGATGGCCACTTTGGCAGATAAAACTACTATGAAACTAGAAAGGCAACATTTGCGAGCAAATACAGCATGTTTAGCCATACTCCTCGCCATGCAAAAAATGGACTCTCCCAAAATAACAATGGACCATTCTAAAATACTTGCACTAAAAAAATGAATCACCCCAGTCCAAAATTGAGTCTTCCAGTAGCACCTCAACACAATATGGACCAGTCCACAACCATATCCACTAATTGATTAACAAATACACTTCTGCTAAAAAATGGACTTTTTCATAATCATTCCAGCTCAAAATTGAAAGAAATAATTAAATAATCCTCCCCTTGCAAGAATGGGATATTCCGTGCCATTTCCATGTAAACCAGTCGAAAAATATCCGCTGAAAATTACACTCTTGCGCATAATCAACCCAGTTCAAAATTGAATTAAAAAAGATCAACCCCAGGGAAGAATGAAGTTTTCCATAGTATGCATATGAAGATTTGACAGGAGACGAAGGAAATGACCAAAAACAACATATTTGAGTCAATTCAAAGTCACCGAGAGGGTTTTAATATAATATTTGTAATATGTTTGAACTATTTTGATTAAAAGAATGTCTAAGTCACAATAGTTCTAAAGTGTTCAAACAATTAGAATTGAAACTTATAACATGTTTGAACTTATTTCACATACGTTGGAAACATTTCGAACTTAACTACACAAAAATGTCTTTATTTAGAACAGTTTCAAACCATCTATCCAAATGTTTCAATGTTCGAACAATTTGTAACAAAAGATTTTCACAATTGCCCTCATAAACGAAGGTGCTAAGTCCTCCTGTGTGTTTCTGCCTATTTTCGGTGGCCGCGCTAGACCACCAGCGGATTTGTTTTGACGGAGCGTCACCCGCGCGCGACGATGTACACTGTTCGGCACCGCTAATATCCGGCATTTTCCCGCTCCAAAACACTCCACAAGACCCACGTTTTTAGTGTTTTGCCTCTTGTGCAACACGATTCGATTTGCATTACTAACGGGACGAAAATGATAGAAAAAATTCACCCCGTCCCGGCGTCCGTCCCAAAAACATGAACGACATGAAAATATATTTTCTTACAGATTCAATCACGAAAATCAACAGCATGGGATTCCAAATTTTCGCAACGGCCGACCATTTATCATGGTTGAACTTCCTTCCAAGGCGTGCGATAGATAAACATTCCCGGCACATAATAGTCACTAGTACCAGACTAACGCAAGCTCATGATGATAATAGGGAGAAAGTTTGTCAGTGAAGTTTGGCCACCAGAGGGTACATTCATTTAACGTTACAAGCTAGCGCAAAGGGGCGAATCATTGACCTTACCGGGGACTGACTCTACTGGCCTAATCATTCCTTTTTTGCCGAATTCTACGATCCATACGCCCGTACGTAGGACATGTAGGAAGGCCTGGTGGTGGACGCTACGTCGCGCCAGTCTGAGGAGAAACGATCTCCCGTGTTGTGTTGAAGAATTTGGAGTTTGAAAATATCTGGAATAACTAATGCTAGAATAAACATTCACAAAATCATTGATTTAACTTGTTTTCTGTTATAAAATTTCCTAAACTGCAATTTAACCACTGAGTTTAAGGGAACATGGTGTTTTCCCGATAATCACGTTAAATGTTTATGTCCGGTCTTTCCTCCTCGTAAGCAAACTTCCAGCTTGGCCAGGTGCAAGGCACTCGGGGTCAATGACCTGTAGGTCATATGTAGTATTGAAAGTGACAGAAGTGGCAAATATTGTCAAGAAAGCCCAAAATAAATCGTTTTGAATATATGTATGCCAAAAATGGGAATGTAGTCCTTTAGATATTTGTTCAAGCCACATATACAGCAAATTTCAGGTCATTCGGTTGAAATACCAGGGCGCAGGAGGCCAAGATATGCTAAAAATAGCCTAAAAACCTCAATAAAATCACTTTCAAGGTCAATATCATAACAAGGAAAAGAACGCACATTGGTTTTTGCCTACATTACCTCTGTACCAAATATCAGGTCATTTGGTCAAAAAATGACAGAGATGAATCGATTTGAAGATTTGACAGGAGAAGAAGAAGAAGAAACACTAGAAAGGCAACATTTGCGAGCAAATACAGCATGTTTAGCCATACTCCTCGCCATGCAAAAAATGGACTCTCCCAAAATAACAATGGACCATTCTAAAATACTTGCACTAAAAAATGAATCACCCCAGTCCAAAATTGAGTCTTCCAGTAGCACCTCAACACAATATGGACCAGTCCACAACCATATCCACTAATTGATTAACAAATACACTTCTGCTAAAAAATGGACTTTTTCATAATCATTCCAGCTCAAAATTGAAAAATAATTAAAGAATCCTCCCCTTGCAAGAATGGGATATTCCGTGCCATTTCCATGTAAACCAGTCGAAAAATATCCGCTGAAAATTACACTCTTGCGCATAATCAACCCAGTTCAAAATTGAATTAAAAAAGATCAACCCCAAGGAAGAATGAAGTTTTCCATAGTATACATATGAAGATTTGACAGGAGACGAAGGAAATGACCAAAAACAACATATTTGAGTCAATTCAAAGTCACCGAGAGGGTTTTAGTATAATATTTGTAATATGTTTGAACTATTTTGATTAAAAGAATGTCTAAGTCACAATAGTTCTAAAGTGTTCAAACAATTAGCATTGAAACTTATAACATGTTTGAACTTATTTCACATACGTTGGAAACATTTCGAACGTAACTACACAAAAATCTCTTTATTTAGAACAGTTTCAAACCATCTATCCAAATGTTTCAATGTTCGAACAATTTGTAACAAAAGATTTTCACAATTGCTCTCATAAACGAAGGTGCTAAGTCCTCCTGTGTGTTTCTGCCTATTTTCGGTGGCCGCGCTAGACCACCAGCGGATTTGTTTTGACGGAGCGTCACCCGCGCGCGACGATGTACACTGTTCGGCACCGCTAATATCCGGCATTTTCCCGCTCCAAAACACTCCACAAGACCCACGTTTTTAGTGTTTTGCCTCTTGTGCAACACGATTCGATTTGCATTACTAACGGGACGAAAATGATAGAAAAAATTCACCCCGTCCCGGCGTCCGTCCCAAAAACATGAACGACATGAAAATATATTTTCTTACAGATTCAATCACGAAAATCAACAGCATGGGATTCCAAATTTTCGCAACGGCCGACCATTTATCATGGCTGAACTTCCTTCCAAGGCGTGCGATAGATAATCATTCCCGGCACATAATAGTCACTAGTACCAGACTAACGCAAGCTCATGATGATAATAGGGAGAAAGTTTGTCAGTGAAGTTTGGCCACCAGAGGGTACATTCATTTAACGTTACAAGCTAGCGCAAAGGGGCGAATCATTGACCTTACGTGGACTGACTCTACTGGCCTAATCATTCCTTTTTTGCCGAATTCTACGATCCATACGCCCGTACGTAGGTCATGTAGGAAGGCCTGGTGGTGGACGCTACACATCACGGGAGACGCGTGTTGACAGGAGTGTCGCGCCAGTCTGAGGAGAAACGATCTCCCGTGTTGTGTTGAAGAATTTGGAGTTTGAAAATATCTGGAATAACTAATGCTAGAATAAATATTCACAAAATCATTGATTTAACTTGTTTTCTGTTATAAAATTTCCTAAACTGCAATTTAACCACTGAGTTTAAGGGAACATTGTGTTTTCCCGATAATCACGTTAAATGTTTATGTCCGGTCTTACCTCCTCGTAAGCAAACTTCTAGCTTGGCCAGGTGCAAGGCACTCGGGGTCAACGACCTGTAGGTCATATGTGGTATTGAAAGTGACAGAAGTGGCAAATATTGCCAAGAAAGCCCAAAATAAATCGTTTTGAATATATGTATGCCAAAAATGGGAATGTAGTCCTTTAAATATTTGTTCAAGCCACATATACAGCAAATTTCAGGTCATTCGGTTGAAATACCAGGGCGCAGGAGGCCAAGATATGCTAAAAATAGCTTAAAAACCTCGATAAAATCACTTTCAAGGTCAATATCAAAACAAGGAAAAGAACGCACATTGGTTTTTGCCTACATTACCTCTGTACCAAATTTCAGGTCATTTGGTCAAAAAATGACAGAGATGAATCGATTTGAAGATTTGACAGGAGAAGAAGAAGAAGAAGAAGAAGAAGAAGAAACATGAGAGAAAACAATATGTTTAGCCATACTTATGGCTAAACATAATGAGAGAAAACAATATGTTTAGCCATACTTATGGCTAAACATAATTACCGTGGCAGTGCTCTAAAGCCACTCTAAAGCACAGAAAACACATTTGCATGGCTGGAGTCAAATTTTCATCTGTGTTTTCATAAAAATAATACCTTGCACGATCAAATGTTATGTTTTTGTCAGTTCAAGCATGCTTTTGTCCTTATTGAAAATCTAGCATTTTCCGAACAAGTAGTTTACATGTAGGTACAGGTTCATGTCCGGACCTGTACCTTAACACGTGTACCTGTACCTGTACCTAAAATTTGTTAAGGTACACAGCTCTACATATGAGTGACTGTTTGGCTGCTTTTGCTATAAACCAGTACAGGTTAGGTACAGATACACATCAGGAGTACTTGCACAGCTCCAATTTTATCTGCACTAAACCGTATGTACCCAGTACATGGGCCAGTACAGGTTAGGTACAGATACACATCAGAAGTACTTGCACAGCTCCAATTTTACCTGCACTAACCTGAGTATATCCAGTACATGTATATGGACCAGTGCAGGTAGACATCAGAGATACCTGCACAGCTCCAATTTTACCTGCTCTAACCCACAATGTAGGCAGTATGTTGAGCCCCCTTATGTGTTCAGCATCCACTGTAGGACCCAGCTCTGTTCAAATCCAAATTACAGTTACTTGTACTTCCACACGTGTACCCGCCTCTCGCAATTTTGAGGTTCATAATCCTTACCTGCCTAGGAAACTGCCACGTCGGCGGATTTTTCCCTGGTATGTTATTATCACCTTCTGGGCAGGATGAGCACATGATGATGGATAGATGCATGGGACAGTGTGATATGGACTATCCTCAGCACATCTGTAATTATGTACCTACAGGAAGGAGGTTCAACGCCGACAGGGGTACTGCTTTTGGCTGTGGGTATTTGTGTGTGTTGGCACTTGTAACTCAAGATCCTTTTGATGGATTTGTATGGATTTTGATACATGGGTAGTTATTGAGATCCTGAAGAAGTATGGCAATTTTGGGCCCCTATCAGTATTTTCAGGTACTGCAGCATTACAGGCTATCACACCCATCCTGGACTGTCTGAAAGTAGTGTGGTATAGTCCATGGACAGCTAGCATGCCTTTCATGGTCTATGACCTCCATTTGGGACAGCTGGGTGTTTGGGACTGGTCACACAGGTGGGGAAAATTTCTGTCTGTCCAAACAAGGAAATTTCCTTCCCAAAATGGAGGGACTGGTCCTGGAGACACCCCCGGTTCCCGTTTATAGAAAAACAACTGAATTTTACTGGTAAATTCTACACGTCTTCGTAGTAAACCATCCCAGTCCACCGCTCCACTTCACCCCCCTCCCCCAATGCAAGGGTAGTTCGGTGGGTACTGTATTCAAATGAACTTCTCAGCCTTGCTTGGTGACCTCTGTTTTTCTCCATTGATGAGAATGAGGGCCAACTGATGAAGTCCTGAGAACAGCTCACCTCTCGTGCGCCTTCCCTAAATTAGGTGCTCACCCCTTGATGCCCCTCCCCCAATGCAAGGGTAGGTATGTTCAGTGGGTGCTGTATTCAAATGAACTTCTCAGCCTTGGTTGGTGACCTCTGTTTTCCTCCATTGATGAGAATGAGGGCCAACTGATGAAGTCCTGAGAACGGCTCACCTCTCGTGCGCCTTCCCTAAATTAGGTTCTCACCCCTTGACTGCAGGGTAAGAGTTAAAGTAATCCACCTGGAGATTGATTTTAGTTCGGTACCTTCATCTTTCGCCCACTCGTAATTTACCCCCATAATTCTGAAGTCCTTCAAGTCGGTGACTTCTTAGAGAAGCGGGTTTGCCAAATCATAAGGACCGCTTGTATTATACCATGATTTGATTTTTGATTAATTGGCAACACTTGTTGCAACTGGGATATTCCGAAGAACTCCATTACAGCGAAATAGGTGCTAAGCTATTTGCAATGGACTACATATATTATCATTTACACATATAATTCTTCTTGTTGCTTGCAAAATAAGATTAAATCAGCATAGTACCACCTTTGGGGGGAAAGCTTTAAGCAAAACTTTTCTAGAATATACATTTTCGATCATTATCACTCCATGGATAAGCCCAGTGACCTCCGACAGGAGTGTTGTTTTTTGTCTGTGTGTTTGCAGCTATAACTTAAGATTCTTTAGATGGATTTGTTTAAAATTTGACATGTTGGTAGCTATTGAAGTCTAGATGACACGTGGTGATTTTGGGCAATGTAGCAGTATTTCCAGGTAATACAAAATTGTAGAATGACACCCCCATCTTGAAAGTAGTGTGGTACAGTCTGTTGGTTGCCTAATGGTAGCCTGTACAACACAAACTTTCACTGCCTGGATCTAAATTCTAATTAGCTACTCTCAAGGCAGAGGTTAGGCCACTGCTTTGGTTACTGCCTGGTGTTATAATAAATAACTACCTGGACATGTATTGTAACTGGAAACATGTTTTAAGGACATTTTCGTTCCTGGTAAAGTGAGTATCGAACACCTTAGCCTATACGACAAGCACCATAATTACTTCACACGGAGGTTTGTGTCCTCCGGACTCTAGTTTATTTTGTAAATGATGGCATACCCTTTGAAACATGAATCCTTCATACCTTGAGTGTGCTGGGACCTACGCATCACCCAATGCAATTAGCCAACCGCTGCCATGGCTTTGATTTATGTACACAGCCAGTACCCAAGTTTTATAGGGCTTGTCTAAGTGAGGGTACTAATGTGTCAGTTATGCCTGGGAATAATAAGGTAGCGGTGGAAATGTACAGGGCAGCATGTTATTATTTATCAACAGGTGGATATGGAGTCAGCGTGCAGCCAAGTATGCATTTTAAAGTCAGGAGATGATGGTCCCGTAGGGTTGGGAACACACTGGCTGCGTCTGGGTACCGTTATTAGTGGATGTTCCCAGGTAAAAGGAGTTTTTAATGGCATACAGTAAAGGTACATTTGTGTGAGCATGCTAGACGAACAGAGGGACCATTTGTCAAAGTCCCAGTCCCCGAAATCGAAAAGAGTAGAGGTCCTTCCCGACGTGAGTGAATGAAATAAATCTGTCCGGATATGAAGCTTGTACTGTCTAGTGCAGACCTGGTATGTTACACCTTGAGGCAGTTTACTGGGTATGCATTGTACAAAACAAACGAACAGATACAAACACACCCTGTGTACCCCCTTGATTGAACTCAGGTAAGGAGGTTCGCCTCCGAGGGGGTACTGGTTTGGGTGTTTTATGTTTGTTTGCAATCAATATCCTTTTGAATTTGATGGACTTGTATATATGGATTTTGTTATGTGGGTAGTTATTGAGGCCTGAAGAAACATGGAAATTTGGGGCCCCTAGCAGAATCTGCAGGTACTGCAGCATTACAGGCTTGTTGCTGCTGGTTTCACCAAATGTTCCAATGGATAGTCCATTTCCGAGGCCCTCTCCTGCATAACCCATATTCTGTTACCTTTGCTTGGTCACAGAAATTACAATACCGGTACTTGTTTCTAGTCAAGTACAATGTACATGAGGGACAAAGTAGCGACTGGTGTCTCATAGTAATTAACTTGGATTGTCAAAGATTATTACCTAAAACATTAATTTTATTCCTCTTTGTCCCACCGCTGTTTCATACAATAAGAAAATGCAGCAAGTAGGTGCATGAATATGTGAAAAAATATTTGCATCATTATTTTGGTAACTAAAAAAAATGTGCAAATCGTTCGCCATATTTTCATACTCATTACTTTTTGACCATAAATTATGGTGATATCATTTTGATAGTTTTGTTGAGGAGAAGAATTCTGACATATTGATGATATTAATATTTGATAACTGCAGTTTTAGAATTGCATGATAGAATCAGCAGTGATTCACCCTGAGGTAGCTCCCTTTCCATATCTCCATCCCTGGCCTGGCACGCTAGGCAATTTGTTTTGGTTATTGCCCCAAGTAATGCCTTCTCTTTCAGTTCTACTGATACAAAGACCTTTAGTACGAGATAAAAGGGTGTGAAAATAATTTGTATTTCTGCCCGTGCTCTGGTTTGAATAATAGACTCGGAGATTGTACACGCCAGTGTACACATAAGCGTGCAAGCTCCAGTTCTATACAGTACAGTACATGCATTTTATAGTGCGATGGTGCGAGATAGTGCAGCAGGGAGATAGGGAGTTCAGTGCCTGATGAAATCTTAATGGGCCTGAGTTTGTGCAGTAGTGCTGATGATGGATCATGATGATTATATTACTATTAAGTCGTGGAGACATTACTAAGGGGTGGGCTTTTGGGCAGAGGCCGAAAAATGTTTATGACAGTTACATTGTATGTACGTACAGTGCTATTTTGACCTGAAAACGAAAACATGTACATTTATGGCATCAAATCAAGATATGTTAGAACAAGAGCTCAAAAATTGCGTTCATAGTACAAAATATCCAGAACACAAGATACCAAGAACTGTAAGTTCTGCTGCTGTACCATATAAGGTTGCTAGGAGGCCAATTATTGTCAGATTTCACTTTCGTTTTCTCGATCGCAACCCATCTACCAAGTAAAACATAGATCCATTCACAGTTTCTGGAGTTATGCAAACACAGACAAACTTCACACCGAAAATATTACCTTCTTGGCGAAGGTAAAAAAGATATTGCTATGCTTATAGTTGTACACTGAATGTACATGACTTGTGTATATACATTGTATACACATGACGTTCTTGCAGCTTATATCTTCCCCAACTGCAAGTTGGTTCTGTAGATTTTAAAATGATCTTAAAACGCCAAAGAAAACCTTCCCCTCCTAAATAAAGTCCCTGCCGAAAATAATGAATTTACAGTAGATTCTATCTGCCAAAGAAATTTTTTGTTCTTTCGATATCTTTCTTTCTTTTTGTAAATGCTTCCAGTTATCATCATCGGCCTTGGCTCGTGTCCGAGCATTTTAACTGTGTCAGGTTCAAGTCTGCCTCAGTTAGGTTGTGACTGTTCTTGGCTGGCAATGCCTGGTGTGACTGCCCAATCCCAGGGCTGTGTGGAAAAGTCAAGGGCATTTTTTGCAGGGCACGGTGGGTGGAGAGCAAGGATGGAGGAGCCACTCTTTACGTCTCTTGTCTCTTGATTTCTTCCTTCCAGTTACAGGGCTCGAAAATCATTTTTGGAAATAGGTGCACTGGTGCACCCAACCAAAAAAAAAAAACAGGTGTACAGAAAGAAATTTGGGTGCACCACATAAAATAAAAGTTGAATGTCAGCGAAACAAGTAATGCATCAAATAAGGTATTGCTTTTTCTGATACACACATTTCAGTATATTCTGTATACTAGTGTACAATAGTACCTTTACCCTAGAGCATACCAATATAGCAAGGTGCACTAGTGCACCCACTGTCAAAAATCAGGTGCACAGCTCCAATTTTGGGTGCATACAGGTGCACATGCACCCAGTATTTCGAGCCCTGAGTTATACCTTATAGTTAAGTCCCATACTTTTTTATAGCTTAGCCAATTGCCTGGAAAATTGTCTTGATGGTTATTTGGTCAGATGCCATGATTATTATCTGCTTGTTGACATGTTTTATGATTTAATGTCCCTACAGGAACATAGAAGCCTGTAAGGCTATCTTAAATCAATTCTGGGAAAGACATTTATCACTTGCTACTACTAGTATAATATTTGTATATAAAAAAAACCCCATCAGGTACTATCAATGAGAAACTGTTAACCTTAGTGGTAAATGATCTCGCCATGGTGTAAGTAATTCCGGATTACTGTTTTGCCATATGGATCAAATTCCATGGATCCATGGCTGCAGGTTCAATACCAGGGTCAGCCCCAGATCGTACATGTAACAGTTGTAAATATAGAATACAATATGGGGTATTCTGTATCTCCTGAGGTTCCAACCCGACCGCTGGTAAGATCGCCCGTAGGGCGATCCGACCCGCGATAGGGCTGGGACTGAGGGTGATGCAGAATACACCGTCCCATAATATAGAATTAATATTCATTCTTCCATAGACTAACACCTAGCCACATACTACTAGTAATTCCTCCATAGCTTCTTCAGTAATGCTGTTCACTCAGATACAAGACCATAAGTAAAACAACATTTCCAAAAACTTAATGTACAAATGTACAAATGTGGAGAAGGTAATTAGATTATGTCTTGAACGTTGAAGTTGAAACCACTGAACTTCATCCTTGCAATATACTGTCTAGTTGCTGTGGCTCAACTGCCCAATATGAAAAATTCCTTGACCACCATATTCAGTGCACACTGTACGTATATCTCCTTCATTGTCACTTACCATATCAGAAGCGATTTTTTCTCCCAGAGACTGTTGTCACTAATGTTGTTTTTTGATGGATGCCAAACCCTTGTGAGGTTTTGAAATGACGACTCAGAGACGTACTTCTAGCTTTCAAGGGTGATTCTTCATATCTCCAAGTGTTCACGTTCAATGAAAGTCCACCCTTTAGGTACCATGATGTTTTTTTTAAAGACATATCATGTACATTACGAGGTTTAGAAAATAAATGCAGAACCCCGGTTTTGGTCATAGGTCAATCCGCGTTGCCAGAACCGATGTTGATGCTGGAAGAGGAACATCTGTCAACGGTACAGAAGAAAGTACCCTCCCGGGGCAGGTAATCTTAGTGAGAAGTAAAGATGTCCTGTGATGGACCGTACGTGGGTGGAATGGTCTTCTAATGGACTTGTAGGTACGGCCATCTGAGTCGTAACAGATGGTCATCTGGAGCTGGGATGGAAGGCTACAGGCTGTCCTCAGTCATACCCACCCTCTCTCATCAATGTGGCTGATATTCATCTCATCTGGTGATCAATGCTTTGTACTGTAGTCTGTCCAATGATAAGGTCCAGCCTGGAATAATCAGGCGTGATGCAGGTCAGAGGTCACAAAAAGGTCAAAGGTTGGGTGTTTAGGTTTCCAGGTACTGGTATCAAGTTTTTAGAAATCTAATATGATCTTACTAATAGGCTAATGGTGATGATTAATCAGAAACTCACTCATTACAAAATGTACTCTCACATAGCATTTGTATATACGTACACGCACACACAGACAGATACAATGATGATGTCGTTCTGATATCCCCGGGACCGCTGGGTTCTGGGCCGAAAACCCTGCCGTTACGTCATACGAGCCCACACAGTGCACACACATGTACATGTCAGGGCTCGAAATTCTTTTTTGGAAATTGGTGCACCGGTGCGCCCAACCAAAAATGTTACGTGCACAGAAATAAATTTGGGTGCACCGCATAGAATAAAGTTGAATGTCAACAAAACATAAGTTTGACACTACTGCCTCTCTTAGAACTTCAATCGGTAATTCTATCCAGATTTCAAATTTCAAGCAAGCAATACATCAAATAAAGTACAACAAAAGGTATAGCTTTTTGTGGTACAAGATTTTTTCAAGAATATTATGTATGCTAGTGTACAAGAGAACCTTTACCCTATAGAGTACAAAAATATCTAGGTGCACCAGTGCACCCACAGCAAAAAATTAGGTGCACAGGTCCAATTTTGGGTGCACACAGGTGCACATGCACCCACTATTTCGAGCCCTGCATGTAGTACACACGCGCGCGCGTGCGCGCACACACACACACACACACACACACACACACACACACACACACACACACACACACACACACACACACACACACACACACACACACACACACACACACACACACACACACACACACACACACACACACATGATGATGATGATGTCATTCTGATATCCTCATGTGGTTTTCCAAGTGAGCATCAGTCTTAATATTCATGTCGCCTAGGTACCATCCTCCGTAGTGACCGCTGACTCAATCTTTTTCGCTTGCTAACCACAAAAAAATGGAGCCAGCGGTTACTACGGAGGATGGTACCCAGGCTAATGATATTCACGTGCCAATATCCTTATTACTGTCTGTACATATATGTCCTTAGGACCTTATCTCAGATATCAGGACTGCTATTCTGCAGACTGGAATGGTTCTGTTACTCATCGGTAGATCGTTCCACCCCACGGCTGTCTTCTCACGCCCAACCCTGTCGAATGGGTTGGAGTGCGCCGTATCATATATCACGTCCCCGCTGAATATCAGAACCTTGAAATCGTCATGAAATATTCAGCCTCACTGCCACTTAAGACAGCCACTGTCAACTTGGAGACTTAGAGTGCCCTTAAGGTGGGCCCAAGGCGAGTATTGGCTGTTACTCAGATCAGAGACAACAGTAACTTTCTGTAGTGTTTTATCTGCCAAGGCATGTCATGCATCGCTGATTGTGAATTCTGGCTTTTGTAATGGCCTTGGAATTAATGGATTAAAAAAGATACTAGTTGATGATACTTCATTGTGTGGAGAGAGAAACAGATGGATTAGTTACAAAAACATGTGCCTCCATGAAAAAATGGAGGTATTGTTTCTGGTGTGTCTGTCTTTGTGTCTGAGTCTCCCAGATATTTGTGGTCAGCATAACTTAAGAATGTCTGAATTATTTATTAGAGTTTTTTTAATGAAATTCTTGATATTCTTAGCCTAGCCCTATCATGAACTATAACAGTCCTGAGCCACCCAGGCAGACAACCTGTCCATGGCCTGTAATTTAGGCTGCAGTACCTGAAAATACTGCTGGGGGGGGGGGGGGGGGGCACACAATTGTCATGTTTCTTTAGGACCTCAATAACTACTGACGTACCAAAATTCAAACAAATCCATCAAAAGGATCTTAAGTTATGGGTGCAAACACAAACACAACCAAGAAAGTACAGAGTTCCAAGGCAATGATTACATTAAGAACTGCTCAACACCATATACAGGCAAAGAATAGTCTTTACACAAAGGATTAACATTTCACTATATGTATGTCTAGACATCTAATACCACAGCCGACTTATTTTCACCTTTTTCCATTCCATCACCTACTAGATACCATTCCCTTTTGCTTGGTATAAGGGTGTCTACAAATGTGTTCAACATGTTTCTTCTTAAAATGTTAGACATGTCCCTGGTACTGATTTGCCTTCCAAATTGCTGTGTTATGTACGCCCATGTAAATTTTCGGACAGTTATATCAAATAGCTTCTGATTCCTCGCCGTCCAGAAAGGAGGAGAATTTGCACGGGGATTTGCCCGTTGTAGGTTTAATTTTCGCCACAAATTAACTTAAAGCTTGTATAGAAAAAAAAGCGAATTGAAAAGTAGCTCAGTGCTACATCATTGCCGGCGACATCTTAGTCATACAGTTGCTGTGAAATGTAAAAGGGATGTATTGTAATCAGTGTGATAGAATCTTAAACATGCTTGAGGTGTGGCTCTCCTCTAACATGGGACCTCTGGCTTAATGTCATATCTAAGAGGATCCCTACCCAAAGCTATTCACCAGAGTCCTGTGAGGACTAGGTGTAAAGTGCCTTTTTTCCAATGGCACAACATTGGGGCCAGCTTGGGATTCGAACCTTGAACCGTTAGATTCCAAGTCAACAACCCTAACCAGAAAGACCACCTTGCCACGTCTCACTCAGTGTTGTTTTAAGATGTGCCTCTGCCATGCAAAATAAAATCACAAGGAACCTCTGGCATTTAAGTGTTATCTTATGTCTTATACCAGAGGTCAAACTACTCTGAGGTTTTGCGGGGCTTAATGCAGAATTGCCTGAGTGCAAGCCGTTATCCTTTTGAGTTGTGCTTTAGGGAATTCAGAGCTTCCAGGAGTTAATGGGAATTACTCATGAGCAGGGCAGAAGGGAAGCGTGGCAGTGGTCATCCCGTTAAAAGAAAGCTAGGCATTGCGTGCTTGGTTTAAGAGTTAGAGACCACTGGAGGTTGGGAGTTTGAATCCCAGCCATTGTCGCTCACCGGAATCACATAGTGCATGAAGTTGCAGTTTTTGAAAGGTGATGTAAAGCCGGCGGTGCCGTGTTTTTGGAAAGCTAGACCATGAGCAAGTTGAAGACCCACCATATTTATCACTAATAAGGGTATGCCCTGGTGTGAGTGGATGAAACCCCTTCAGTGCGGTCTTTTGAAGCTTGTTGTTGTACTTACTGTAGTACAAAGTCAATGTGTTAAGGCGGTTTACCATTGACTTGTATGAGAAACCAACAAAAAATACAGAAGTTACAAGGTTTCACGCTTCTATGATGTCACTTTGTGTAGAAAGGACACGTGACTCGATCAGCAGTGGGCCAAATGTTCCAGATAGCCTATGGCGTCCCCTGGCTCTTCGGGGTGGTCATATGGCCCTGACTCCTTGCAAAAAAAATCTGGTATTTTTACTTCATCCAGTGAGATGGAATGTCAAGGAGATAGTACTGTAAATGCAGAAATGTTTGCGGCAGTTTTGCAGTGAACTCTTTACTGCAAACTTAAACCACTGCGAACACATTTTCTCCCTACCGCGAAAGTAAATCCCCGTGAACATTTCTGCATTTACAGTGTATGATGTACATGTAGGTCTTGTGATACTTCTGAAAACTGTTGAGCTCATTCCAACTTTATGTCCTGTTGGAAATCACAGCTGAATACTGTTTTAGCATGGAGTTGAATTGTTAAGCTATGATTCAAACTTGTTTACTGGTTAAACTTGAGCTATACATTCCAGTAGTGGTAATCTTCAGCTGACAGGAATACTCGTAGACACTTGCCAACCCAATGAGACAACCCAATGAGACTATTTTCAGTTATAGACATATACTTAAGAAGACAGCGTCTTACAGCGTCGACCTGATATATGTCGCACTGACATGTAATTAAGACCCTCCTCCACTTTGATTTGGACCATGTAGGAAGTAGGAAGATCTCCTTGAGTCCCTTACCTCATGATCTGTCTTGTTTTGACAACTTTGACTTTTTCTGTCAAAGTCTGTGGCTTAAGATAAAGAAAGTAGTGGAGTAAAAACTAAGCCTGCAATCCCACAAAAGCGATGAAAATACCATCCTTGAGTAATGGTTGGAGGGGTAACCTTAAACTTGATGGTGGGACGTAAGTGCATGGGATTACATCATGGCAGCACAAGAACAAATAGTCCTTTTTCATATGTATATCTTCAATGTTTTTGGTTCCTAATAATCAGAAATAGTTGACAAGAAAACCCCATATATTATAATTCAACATGTGAATCCAGAGTTGAGACTGCTGACGTTGCGGTGGCGTCACAGTGTGGCAGGAAAAACAGTTCTACTGGCTGTCGGTTGTCTGCAATAGAATTTTTTTTCTCTCGCCCTGTCGCTCCATTTTTTTCGAAAAAAAATCCTAAAACCAACAAATTAAATTGGTGTGGCCTTATATTAAATCAAATCATGGTCATAACCTGTGGACAAGAGTACTTTCCTGTCCACTAAATCCATGTGAGACAAAATGTTGCAAGCAGGGAGTCCTTACAAATACGACAAATGGTATGCCTGTTGTGTTTTTCGTAAGATAAATGTATCTCCACTTCCCAGATGTGTAGCAACAAGTTCCCGTCTTTGATATGTTGTTCTATCCCATATGATTGTTTGTAATCAAACTCATGTGTATACACTTATTCGTTTGTTTGTATGTATGTAGTAGACCTTACGAAAGTCGCTGTGCTTTTGTTGTGTCAATAAAGATCTTCTTCTTTGCCCATGTTACAGTGCATGTACACTAGGGATGTCTACCTAAACATAACATCAGATACAGGGATCGGTTACAGAGGTTTAGGGTCAGGTCCGTACCTGTATCTGAACAGTACATAACAAAGTGTAAGCTACTATAAAATATGCTCTTCAATGAGGACAGAATCATTAGATTGATCAGTTGACAACTTGACGACAAAGTTTCAAACGTAGCAGAACCATGTGGCCTCACAGTGCTCTAAATCCCCTAAAACTATATACCACAATAGTTGTGTCGTACCGGTGGAAACTGGAAAGTTTCCAATTTCCCACTTTCCAAGCAAAGGAGCGGGCCCAGCTGGTTTTTAACTTGTTTTTAAGCGTTTTTGTCGGTCCTTCTACTTTGTCATGTTTTTTTCATCAACCCACAATGAGATTAAAAAAACATGGCAAAATGTAGAAAGCCCGGCAAAAACGCCTAAGTAAAAACATGCCAGAATCCAGCCGGACACGCTCCTCTGCTTGGAGAGTACTAGTACCATTTCCACTGTAAGGATTTCAAATCAAAGATGGCACTGATTTCCATGCGTCATGATTTTCGTCTTTTCCAGTGCAAAAGATTTGTCTTTATGGTAGCATCTACATGTCTTTAGTCACAAATACACGTAAGTGCACTGTATAGTTGGGGTTAATTTTTAGGCATGGCGCCTGGTACATTGAGATCAGGTATTTTGGACCTGTAAGTTGTATCGAAACAATTTTGCGGTCATACATGTATAATTATGTACACCCTAATGTACACCCAACCTGTTTTGTAGACAGTTGAAAAGGTTATGTTATGTGTATGTACTGCCATTTATATGTAAATACCTGGATAGGTCACTCCTTATGCCGCTGCACTCAGCACACAGGATCCCACAATGCTACCGGCATTACTGCCGCTTTGGTAAAGGTTATTCCATATTAGTCCAGTCAGGTTGTGTACTTTCGCATTAAGGACAAAATGCTAATAGAATCCACTTCATGACAGGAGGATAAAACATTTATTTACTTGATCATTTCAAACAGTACCGTAGATTTTCAACTGTGAAATTTAAAGGAGACTGGATTCATGTTGACTACATCCGTTACATGTACATGTTGTACTACAGGCGTGGTCACACACCAGGAAATTAGCTTGCTTGATGTGTCTCCAAACTTTTAAGGACATTTTCGGCGACAGTATGGCATGTACATGTGTGCACTCGATCACTGCACGATTTGTAGAAATTGTCCGATGTTCGCTGGTCACTGAGTAGATTTTCAGGCAAAGAAAATACTTGACGCTCTGGAGCTTTTAATGCTTCAATTACATTTCAAAATGGCTGGCTAGAAATTAGCGACACTTTGAGATTCAAAATGTACATCTTTGTAGGTAATCAACAGTGACGGTGTAGTTTTTTGTCTGAAACTTAGATAATTTCTGGCACTGTTAAGTAAAACCACTGGCTTAACATGAAGTTGAAGTGTCCACCAAGAGGATGTGTGAATTAAATAGATTCAGTGGGTGCAGCAGATAGGATCTCAGGATGTTTTATTATAAGGAGCAATGTCTTGGAGACGCTGTGTCTGCCTTCTTCTGTACCGTCTTCACACCTAATTGTCGTAATCATCAACACATCTCCTTCTTCAGAAAGAGGAGTTCTTTTGAAGAAAGCAGGAAGGAAAATCAGGGCCTCGTTTTGATGATAGGTGATAACATGCTATGACTCAATGTTACAAGACAATTAGGTAACAGGAAATTAGCTGGTGAGAATCCTGGTTGTGCTTGTTATCCAGTGATTTTCCAACCTGATGAAAATATTCACCGATATACATGTATGATGAGAAGTTGTTACCTAGTGGACATTTACAATCCTTGAAAACGGTAATCAGTTGGTTTGTTTTTTTGTCTTGGTATACGTCCAGAGTTATGTGAATTTTGCAGAGTGGCAGCATGTAAGGCGGTAATAGGATACTTGGAGAATTGGAAGTATGGTTTAGCTCATTTATCTATTAACAAAGAAGAGGGACTGTCAGACTGCATTGCCTCTCGTGGACAGGTAACTTGTTTTCAGTTTAACTGGCTCAATTTCAGGATATTTATGATACTCCTGGAATAGACAGAGTCTGTGTTCAACAGTTGCCGATCTAGCAAGTCCAAGACCCCAAAAGATTAAGCCACATTCTGCCTGGCTTTTACAGAGTACACCACAGAGCTGCCTGATGAGAACCTGGAGCCGTGTGCAGACAAGGGAACACCCTGCTGGGCACAGACATGGCAGTCGTCACGCCCACTCAAGAGGACCAGCCTGGCTTATGTGAGTATCTCTGCCTGTCTTAGCAAGCCTGGTTATGTTGTAAGAGTATAGATTTGGAATGATGTGTTTGTGAATAAGTAATGGTTACAACTGTATGGTCACTTTTCCAAAGCGGCACCCGGACGAGCAGTTTAAGAGAAGGAAAAGTATGACATAAAAGACAACAAAAGTCACAAAATTTAAAAGAATATGAGCATAGTTTGTATGTTTTATTATCTCCATGAAAATGGAAATATACTTTTTGGCCTGTCTGTGTGTGTGTGTCTGTCAGTTTATGTTTCTGGATTTTTGTAGTCAGCATAGCTCAAGAACCTCTGGATGGATTATGATGATATTGGTATGTAGGTAGGTATTGGGAAGACAAAAGTCAAGGTCAATTTTGGGCTCCTTGGTATGTGACCTTCGTACTGCAGCAGAACTTCTGTTTCTTGTTGATATAAACTTTGATTTTTTGTTTCCGCAAACAGCCAGAGCGGGCCCCGGTTTGAAAATGTGACCAAAGCATAACTCAAGCAGTGTTCCGGCCAGTTTCCCATTCTGGCCTTCAAAAAAATGGAGAGTTATAGTCTTGGGTATGTCTGTCTATGTGTATGTGTTTCCAGATGTTTCTGGTCAGCATAACTTAAGTAGGCCTATACATATAAGTTCAGGTACATGCACTAGACATATATATTGTACATGTAGCTATTCCAAAAATGGTCTTTGCAAGTGTTATTTACTGTAAAGACTGCTATAAAACAGGGAGGTTTGAACGAGTTGCCAACCTTGTCTTGAGGTTTGCACAAGTAAATATCCTTTAATAATGATCAGACTTCTTGTCTCTTTCGTACAGCTGTGTTGACGGACCGTGTTTCTTGTGTAAGTCAGTAACACCTCTTATCCTACACACACAGCCATGGACGCGTCATCCTTCTGTTACAACCAGGGCTAAATAAATCACACCAGAAACAATAACGTTCCGTAGGCCTGAATCCCCATTGCTGGTCCATGTGAAGAATATGGGCTCAGGTGGTCAATGTAGGAACAGACGCAAACGTTTGAGTATAAGAAGAGAGGCTACTTTGTTGTATGATATTGATTTAGACTGTCATTTTTTGCCCTTGGAGGTAGTAAATCTGGAAATATTGGAGACTGGTACATGTACCAGGGCTGGAAAATCTGGGTACATACATGACATGTAATGCACTTTAGTTCACTTAAAATTGGAGCTGTGTATATAATTTTTGACTGTAGGTGCACCAGTGCACCTAGATTTTTGTGTAGGGTTACATATAAAAAGGTACCACTATACACTAGTATACTGCATGTTCATGACATTTATGTGTCAGAAAATATTGTTGTATCACTATATCTATAGATTTTCAGATTCAAGCTCTAAGGCAGTATGGTTTCTGATTTTGTTTTTCTGACATTATACTTAAGTTAAAGTTGTGCACCCAATTCTTTTTAGGTTATGTGCACTAGTGCACCTGTTCACAAAAAATTGTTTTCCAGCCCTGCAGGGGAAAAACTGTAGATACTGAAGAATACAGACATCAATAAAGAAAGTACAAATCTTGTTTATATTCTATTTTATCAACAGCTCAAGTTGTTGGTACGCTCTATTGGCTAGCGCAAGCAAGAACCCTGCTTCTACTCTACGAGCTCTAATATTAGTCATTATCGACCTGATTTATATTACAAAGGCTGATACGACAAAATCCGTGAGCTCAGCTGCAATCAGTGTCCTGTCTGCCACCCTTTGATGTGCCTGCAGGGTACAGAGCTGTTCCGTTGCAGCCATAATTGGCAGGATCCTGTCAATAACAGATGTTAAACATATCCGTAGGCCATGCAAATTGGATCTACCTTTGTGCCCAGGATTATTAGGTTTTCCTTCAAGCAGGAAATCATAGTCGTTTCTCGGAAGAGGGAGGAACACAGCGACATATAATGATGCGGGAGGGGGATATATTTACTCGTATTAATATACAAGAAGCAAGACAATCATATATAGTGGTTGATGTTGGATTTTCTTGGTAATGCAGTAAATCCCCTGATTTGCAAAATACAGCCACATTGGGAAAGTACAAGGTGCAGCACCCCTATTACCCTGTCTCAGTTTAAAGAACCTCTGGGAATGGAAGGATTTATAGAAAACAGTTTTGTATCGCTGTAAGAAATATGACCTTATTCTCTTGTTGCCTGCCACGAGTTTTGGCCATAGTGCTGAATTCCCAGAGGCTGTACACAAGAAGCCATCCAGTGATTTTTACACACTTTTTACGGTTGATTACGGTTGTTGTGCATATTGGTTATTACGGCCGTTAATTTGGCACCAGCCATTATTTTCTTTTGCGGCGCGTCACAGACGTTTACCCCCAGCCACACCTTACTGCTAAATGTAACGCGATTACCTCTGATATTACGGCTTTCCTAAATAACATTTGCTGTGAATGAAAGGGATTTAGGTCGCCAGGATACAACACAAACAACGGATTGCCAGAAGATATATTGCACCTGCTCCCACCTGTGTCTGTACTTTGGATACTGTAAATGCATTAAAGTTTGCGTGGTTTTTATTTTGCGCTAAGGCGAAAATGGGGTGTTCGCGATGGTTTTAAGTTTGCGGCAGTGCTATAGTCACATACTGCTACAGTATTGGACAAAAATGTTTGCGGTGGTTTAAAGGTTGCAGTGAAATGGTCGCTGCGAAAACCGTGAACAGAAAACATTTCTGCATTTACAGCACATCAAGGACAAACTCTTTGTAATGAAAGCTGTATCTTCCACAGCCGTCTCTGTATCAAATGATATTCACTTGTAAAGTGAAGTTTCTTTTCTGTAAATTTTGAATTTCAAAAGTGCTGAAAAGAGATCAATGCTTATGTTCAATGCATAACTGCAGATCCTTAAGTGTAATTTGTAAGGACTTGAATAGAGCCAAACGTAATTTTGATGAAATCTGGGATAATTTTGACAACAGTCGTTGTCTATAGCCTCCATTGTGGCACCCGCCAGACATTTTTTTTAACAACAACTTTCGGATCCAAATGACGGTCTGTGGATTCTCGGATAGATAAAAGGGAAATCAAAAGAATAGCCAGTGGCATCACAGCATCTCTTTAAAAAAAGGAAAATAGAATAAAGGCTTTGATGCTGTCACTAATTCCAATGGCCTTTGGCGCAACGGACTAAAGAAAGACAGGTTCAACTCTTTCTAGACATAAACTAATACTATTATCTGCGAGTCCTGTGATTTTGAGATGAAAATGGCTTTCAGTATGTTGTAGTGACTTCTTTAAACAATTCGGTACTTCAGTCGTGGTTAAATGAACAATTGGAAATGAAATGTCTTTCGTCTTCCACCGCTTTAGGTGTACAGTATTTACAAATTTTTTCGCACACTGCTAATCTTTTATATCGCCAGCATGTATATGTAATGACAAGTATAAACATATTGGTAAGCCACCGCTGTTGACAAAGTTGATTTATGCCGCTGTACAGTGACGAAGAAGACTGATCGTCGTGTTTATTGCATTTCAAAACGTAAGACGTACGAAGATTGCTTTTCCGGGTCGCAGCGCTGGAAAACTGGCATTTCTATGAATATAAATGTGGGAAGTGAAAAGGCATTGCTCTGATTCTGCATGAGCATGTCACTGGGGATACGGTACAGATGCATGATTTCAATCTTGTATTGCCAGATCTCTCGTCTCCGTACCTCAATCTAGTGAAGAAATGACAACCACTTTACATACAAGTTGCTTTCATTAACACAAAGCGTAAGCCTCACAAGTACACTTGGTATGGTAGATTGTGTTTGGTGATTAGCAAGGACATCTCTGGTTTTCTGGTAGAACTAGAAGTCTAGCTTGCTCTGTTCGATTCAACATAGAAGTTGCTGTTGTAGATATCCAATGTTGCATATTAAATCTCTTCAAATCTTAAGATTGTCTTTGACCATACATGTACCTGCTCACAGGTTAGACTAGTGATGCGTACCTATGTGTAACATCAGCTGCAGGTGCAGAGGTTTAGGTACAGGTACCTGGACCTGAACTAGTCAACAAAGTATCTGTGGTCTTCAATGATGACTTACAATGTAAGGCCACACCAATTTATTTTCTTGGTTAACGTAATAAAAAAAACAATAAAGAATGCTAGATTGGAAAAACAACATGAAAACAGAATCTCAGAGGAATATTTTTACTTTGGTGCACACAGTATCAGGGTGTGGGTGTGAACAGGGTCAGGTGCAATTTTTCACCCCACCCTTCTGTTTTCATGATTTTTTTTGGTGCTAAATTTAAAAATAAAAATCTGATAACCAAGAAATTAAAATGGTGTGGCCTAATGTATCTCATGCAGAAAACCCAATGTTTTCGAGAGGGCCTCAAATCAAGGGCAAGAAATGAAAGTTATACCTTAGTGAAATATTCAAAGTTTTTCTTTTTTTAAACTTTTTAACTTGCACCAGGCCTATTATTTGCTATAACAGTTAATGCTCAACAAGTCCCAAGCCATCAGGGTGTCCTAAATTGAGGTTTTTGACCTTGCCGGGCAGACTAGCTGTATGAACTACTCCACAGTACTTTCAGGAAGGGGTGTTGGCCTGTACTGATGCAGTACTAAAACATTCTGGTAGGGGGGCCAAAACTGCCACGTTGCTTCTGGACCTCAATAACTGCATGTACCCACATACCAAAATTCATACAAATCCATCAAAAGGGTCCTGACTTATAGGGGCAAACACACAAACACAACCAAAAACAGTGCCCCCGCCAGAGGTGAACCTCTTTTCCAAAGGATAAGAAAGACAACAAACGTTTGAAAAAACATGTTCTTTTGGTTTGGTTTTGATGCCATGAAAACCTGACAGGTTACATAATCTCTTTCCAGTTGCATGATTTATACCAGTATGGTGAAAATAATTGGACTGCTAAGCATAAAATCCTTTAGAGTGAGACTTAAAGTATGCTTTCCTTTAGATGTTATCTTTTTAAAGACTTGTAATAAACCGGTAGGCCTTAGCCAGAAGGAAGAGTAGTTATCGGAGGTCTACATATGGAGAAGAGAAGAACTGTTACTCCAGCAGGGGGATTGACCTGTCGCTTTCTTAAGTTAATGTTGTGGAAGAACCTTTAGCAAGAATAAGCTCATACAGTGCATTTAAATTCACAGGGGGTTGATTTGGCTATAGGGAGAAAATGGAGTGTTCATTATGTTTTTTGGCCAACGCCTAGCTACATACCAAATATCATGATGATCCATCCAGAGGTTCTCAAGTTATGTTGTCTATTCGGGCAAACACATACGCACAGACATACATACATGCCGAAAACAATACTTCCATTTTTCATTGAGGTAATGGAGCAAACATTGAGGGGATAGTTTCAGCAATGTTTTAAGAGGTACACAGGGCTGTCTCCAGGACCCGTCCCTCCCTCCCAAGAGGGAATTTGCTTGTTGGGAAGGAAAAAATTTCATCCCTGCTGTCCAAGAAATCTGAACTTCATCATGACATGAAATTGATGTGAAATTTACAGTGAAAATGTATTTTCTTCAGCTTAGAATAACAGATTTAACAACGGAAATTAACAACATGGGCTCCCAAACGATGAGTGGGACGGAAAAAAATTTAAAGCTGGAGACTTCCCTGCATGTACATCACCTGCCAGGGTAGCATTATTTCAGAAAGATATTCACTTCTTGGGACTTAAGAGTGGATCATTATATACCACCTTCCCTCAGCAACCCGGTAATGAAATAAATTTAGCAGCAGGGACCGCGCCACTTTATTACTGCGCGGGGTAGAGAAGCACGGGAACATGCCATTCTTCAGCAATATACAGGCGGCCAGGGGGAGGGGTGTTGGAAAGGGTTGATTTGGTTTACTACAACTGTTTGAGGAACTGTCAGTGGAAGAGCTTTCTGCCAGGGCAAGATATCCTCGCTCGCAGCAGCTCAAAGCCTCTTAATGATAGCCCCAAAAGCCTGTAGTGCTGATAGTAGCCGGTGAGGAATGGCGTATCATATGCAACTTGGCAGGCGTTGCTCTAGACAGGGTGAACCACACTGTAAATCTCTCGTCTTGAATAACCAACGTTGTAAAAAAGAAAGTAACTAACAAGAAAGAAAGTTTTTATTAGGTGTTAACGTTACTCCTGGTTGTGATGCACTTTCTAATTTACGGATGGAGTGGTCACTGATATAACCCAAGAAAATTACCTAAGCCGGGTTGGTTTCCGAAATACAGGTTATCATTTAATAGGCCAAGAAAAAAATGTTGTCTTTCCGGTTGTCTGACCGACCTCAGCAAAAAGCAGCCGACCCTAGCCTTTTTTTGGTGGACCGCTGGAAAAGGACATGAAATTTTTGATTAGAGATTCAAAAAGTCCTGTATTTCACACTCTGTTATTGTTAACAGGTTTGTAGTAAACATTGTGCTCCCTTGTTTAGTTTATTAGTATACTTGTGCTTGTACAATTCTGTATAAATTCAATATGATGTCAAAAATAACAGTGTCCTGATGCATTTCAGCTTTACATTAAACTGTTTTTTTGTTGTGTAACTTCAGTCCAAATCTAGACAATGAAAAAAATACAGACCGCCCTAATTTTTTTCAGGACCGCAATCGGCAACACAATGTTGATATTCCTAGGCCTTAGGCCACACCATTTTAATTTCTTGGTTAAAGGAATTTAAAAAAAAATGCTAGATTAGAAAATCAACAGGAAAACAGAATCTCTGAGGAAAGTTTGTACTTTGGTGCACACAATTTCAGGGAATGAACAGGGTCAGGTGCAAGTTTTCACCCCAGCCTGTTTTCATAGTTTTTTTGTTGCAAAAATTAAAAAAGAAATCTGTTAACCAAGAAATTAAATTGGTGTGGCCTTTATAAAACTCTTTTTTTTTTTCTGTCCGTATCGCTACTGGTAAATATATTGCCACATAAATGAGATCACAGATCGGTAGGTACAAGATGCCGTTTGTGGCCCCGTTGCCCTTGATCTGGAGCAAATGGATTTGGAACCGTATGCGGACGACGGCAGATTTGGCGAGGATTTGGCGTAAGATGTCTGCACTCGCTGCAAGCAAGTTTTTGGATGTACTTAATGGTAACTGGCCACTCTTGAGGAGCAGCAGGTCTAAGATGTGTACGATGCGAGATGTGGCAGTATTTCACGGCATCTCAAGGGGGACGGTGAACACCCATTACCGACCGTCTTCTTCGTACTGCCGATTTTATCTCCCCAACCTACCGAGGACACGAGCCTCCACGGTTACTTATCTGAGCACGAAAACCTTCTAGAATGGTCGGGAGACAAATGTGCAGATTTGCCTCGGCTTTCTGCCGCTATTAAAAGTTATGGTACTTTCAAAAGACTTAGTTTGAAAACAGATGTTTTTCAGACAAGGACGAGGGAAAATTTGTGCATTCTGTATCAGTGTATGTCAGACAATCCAATTGTGTATCTAAAATCTTACCTTTGAGTCTGACCCATTTTTCACTGAGGACAAAACGGGAAGACGCTAAAAATAAAAGTTGAATGATGTCAATGAGGAATGATTTGAGTGATAGCGTCAGCAAGTTTAGAGCATGGTTACAAGTGTATGGCAACCATTCTAGTCGTCTTTCAAGGTGGACGGAGGCCCATGATCAAGTGAACTTTTGCACTGGAATGTGGGATATCCGGGTGGCTTGGGACTTGTTGAGCAACAACTGTTATAGCAGAGAGTCAGGCTAGGGCTATTGCATTAAGAAATTAACAAAAAAAATGTAATAAATATGTACGTATTGAGGTATGAATATGGAGGTATGAGATCTTCGATTTCTTGTTTGTGGATCTTACAGTCCAGGAAGAAAGTTCTGGACCCTGACCTCCATAGAAGCAAGGGTCAAACTAGGAGGAAGATGCCGCTACGCCCGCTACCCGAGTTTATAAAACCCAAGTCTAAGACAAACAGGACTGTTGGGAAGGGAACAAAGAATAAAGTGACAGTTAAGAAGGTATTAAGTTGGAAGACGCTGTTGTTTTGCTTGTTTGGTTTGATTAAGTTGTTGGTTTGGAAGTTTGGACTAACTATATTATCTACGATGCCATCCCTAAGCATGTGGACAGAACATACTTATCCTCACTATGGGGGGAAAATGGAGCCTCCGTGGCATGCTCTACGGGTTGGTCTTTTTTCTGATGGCGTATCAGTTATGTCACACTCTGTTTCTTGTGCCGATTAGGAAAAAAGCCTGCCTCATAATGCCTGCAAAGAGAGCTGAGGAAAGAGTGTTGTAGCATGTGATTTGAAGATCGTTTTGGCACATGAGTATCAGCTGAATTTGTCCATAATTGCAAAGTTTTCCTGACTGTGCTAGAAGAGCGCTTGTGGGAAAATAACTTTTCGACTTAGTGAAGAGAATGAATGCATCATTTTCCATGCACTTCGGGGAATTGGCATGTTTCTGCCTGTGGTTTTTGCATTAATGTGGATGATCTTGGGAATGACAACCACATGTAGTTGTTTTGTCTAGTACAACTCCTAACTGCCTGTGTGTTGCTTTTATCCTTAGCACAGTATACAGTACTTGTAGTGTACATTAAGTGTCTGTGGTAAGATAACTAATCCACAGTTTTTGATTTGCAGGTCTGGACAGGGTCACTGCAGCATGCTGTTGTTAAATTTTTCCATTGTTGCTTTCGTTCTGCCTGCAAATTGTTGTATTTGCTGGCGTAACAGAGTTTGCCGTTAATCCCATGTGTCGTTAACAAAAGCCGTTGCACCCTTTATGACAGTATGATGTATGTTTTCCCAGGGAGCGGCATTCTGGCATTCCACGGGCCGCCACACCAGCCGCCGTTTGCTGCGCACGGTGCCGCGACAGGTCACCCACGTGCTCCAAGCTGACCTACTGTGGGCCATGGGGTTCGCCGGTAAGTGGACCTAAAAAGGCCCCTCTTGTCAGCTTCTGTATGCGTCTGCTCAAGACAAATTGCAATGCCTGGTCACCCTCGACATGTGGTCCGAAGGATTGAGGTAGAAACAGTCGTCGTTTCTGCAGCAGAGAGTCGATCCTGGAGCAAAGAAAACGACAAGGCTGCCGATAACGAACTGCTATAGCTTGTCGACCATTAGAGGTGTCTAAGATTGGTCGCACTTGACCTTCAAGTTCAATAAACAGTACAAGATAGATTGCTTCAGAAAGCTGGAGACTAAATTATTATAGTCTTATTGAATGATATATGATAAAATTACTCACCTGGAAATACCACCAGGATTCTGCAATCAAAATGTGATAAATGCAGAAAAGTATTGGTAAACTTAATATAAACTCATTTGGAAAAAAAAAGTTTGTTTTGAAGAATCACAACTTTTTAGCTGGCTAAAATCTGTTGAAGTGAAATTTCATGTTTCCAAATTTATATTGATATTTGGACGTGTCATAGATTGATATGTTAATGTTGGAGTACATGTATTGCTAGGGTCACATTTCCAATCCGGGGACCGGCCGGCAGACTTTAGGAACGAAAAGTATGATATAAAAGACAACAGAAACACAAAACGTACCCAAAATCATTTAAGAGCATAGCTTGTGCAAATTTATGGACACACACTTTGATTTTTCGTTTCCGCAGAAAGTCCGGCCAGGCCCCGGTTAGAAAATGTGACCCTAGCATAAGTCAGGGCTGTCTCCAGGACCCGTCCCTCAGTCCTGAGATGGAAATTTGCTTGTTAGGACAGAAAAAATTTCACCCTGTCTGTCCAAAAATCTGAATTCCTTGTGTTGAAATTGATGACAATGTATTTTTGTAAGCTTAGAATGACAGATTTAACAATGAAAATCAACAAGGTGGGTTTCCAAACAATGAGAAGAACGGGGGGGGGGATTTAAAGCTGTAGACAGTCATGAACTATGTATAACATTGTGTATTCATGTTGATGTTGTTCATGTTAGGGAGTGGCATCAAGGTGGCAGTGTTCGACACAGGACTGAGCGAAAACCACCCACATTTCCGCAACTTGAAGGACCGCACCAACTGGACCAACGAGAAAACCCTTAACGACGGTAAGTTTTCCTTCACCTGCCTTGACTTGCCTGAAACTTTACTAAGGACTGTAGAGACAAGGTTTCATTAAGATACAATTCTCCATCAGTCTGAGGATGAAAATTTGATCCTACCCTCGGCACTTATGATAGGCGGGCCCAGGCTTTTTTCCTCTCTTGGTATAGCCAAGACAAATCATCTCAAGCCTCGTGAAGGAATGCTTGATGTTTCCCTCAGACAACGGCTTCCAGGGGACGCGTTTCCCCAGCCATACAGAACAGCCTCTAATTGGCGCGGTAAAAGCAGCTTTTGCCACAGGCGACCATTTTGTGTCGCCATTGATTTGCCGGTTAAGCATTTATGGTGCCATGCCTCATATCTGCCGGCCAGGGACAGGGGAACTGCCCCCGGACCAAGACTGATGTCTGCTCAGTGCAGAAGTTTATTGGAAATGCTGTTCGCTCCGGTCCTTCCGAAATCCCACTGGGACCTACTAGTCTTAACGGTCTATTGTTCGGCAAAGTTGCTGCATGTGTTATCCATGTCCTGTACAGGAAAGTTCAACTGGGCATACACGTGTACATATGTCACCAACGTTGGCTTGATCAAAAGTGTGGGTCTCTTTGGTGGTCTTCTCTTTTGATCAGAAATGTGTAGTTGTCCTTTCTTGTCAGCTTTCTGAAGACATTTCTTCAATGAAGACAGATCGTGCTTGTGGATTCTCTGTCTCTTACTGATAAGAATCCATCCCAACACATGGCCACTCGTGGAGCCCTGTGACTTGTGAAAGCCTGCCGTGGGGAGCCACCAAGCGCAGGGAATGCCCATAAGGTCTGCATCAATCACGCCCACATGGTCCGATATACCGATGATCTTTATTGCCTCCTATCCGTCCATTTTATTAGATCTTAGGATGAATTTGTATGGCCCTTGGCGCTATCAGTTCTTGACAGCCTCATCCTTTCATAGCCTCTGCTTTGCACTGAGAATGTCCAATGAATTACAGGCTATGCCAATGAAGAGAAAAGTTGTGGAACTCTGTTACACTCACTATTTAATTTGTTATCAGGGTATATTTGTCTAATATATTAGTTATTAGGTTAGTATAGAGAATTTTCACTTCTAACAAACTCACATATAGCCTGGAATCCATCCTAGTCTAGCTCCAGTTTGCTCCAGTGATTGTGTCCAGAATAGTCCACTGTTCCCAAGTTTGTTAGTTTCTTCCTGCATTATTTTAGGAATCGGTGAGAACAAGCTTGACGGAACATACACTCGCATGCTACAAATCCTGGAAACACCACCTGACTAAAGTGGAATTGTATGGAACATTACCAACTGTATCATCAAACATACGAGGGCCAGGCTTGCAGGACATTGCTACAGAAACAAAGATGAGCTTGTAAGCGAACTCTTCCTCTGGACACCAACTCATGGACACTCCAGTGTCGGGCAACCGCGACGGACCTACATGGACCAACTTGGCGGGGGCGTACATGTAGGGGGGAGGGCTGAAGACCTAGAGCACTGAAGGGCGAACCGTGTCATCTGAAGGGACAGAGGAGCCTTGGTCCAGGCAATCCGCCCGACATGATGATGATGATGATGTAGTAGAAGCAGTGTAACAGGATCAACAACTTCCAACTGCCTGTTTGAACCCTGGATTTACATGTACCATGTCATTAAAAGGACCTTGTGACTTGGAGCCAATCAGAAATCTGTTTTTAGTCGGTACCCTGAAATCACATTCTGACCATTTTGAAGTGGGTTTTACAAGTTGAATACAACTGTTTTTTGAGTGTGGCAAAGAGATCCATAGAAAAGTGATTCAACAATTTCCTAGTATTTTAGATGTTCATACTATTGTTTGCTGATATTTGTTCTCGCAGTGTTAGACTTCCTGTTCCCTCCCTTGTGTATGGTTATATTTTAGATGTAGTTAACGACTACGGAGGCAGAACAGGCATAGAACACTACTGACAGTGTATTTTCCATCTTGACACTGATGTATCGGTTGACTGGCCATAAAAGCGAGTTGCTTTTCATGTGACTGCTTCATTTAACGTTCCCTTTAATCCACTGACACAATCAGATCCACTCCGTTAAATGCTGCGTATAAATCAGAGGCACTTTGTTTCTGCATATCTTTTCAAACTGCCGGCAAAACGGCATTCTTTTCAACGTAGATTTACATCCGAAAAGTTGACGTCTTTAAACGGAGACCATTTAGTGACATTGCATGCGATTCAAAGGGAAACACATTAGGATAGTTTATGGAAAAGTTTTATTTGTGGAGCCGTTTTTGTGAAAGTGATCATGTGTTGTAAATCTTTGTACATGTTTCTTTTAGATATACTTGAAGGCTGACATGAATCAGGATCATTGTATTTTATCTTCTTCATAAGAAGATCCACTCAATCACACATACTGTCTAAAGGCATCGTGACTGCGTTTCAGCACTCCGTCCATTCAAGCCGGAGTTGGAGACGTTTTATTGAAGAAGGAAATGTCTTCGGTGCCTGAAGGGACCCATGTTTCATGAACTTTTGAATGTAGAAAGGTCAGGGTAGGTCTGTTGGATTGTGCCCCCAAGATACTGGCATATTTCCAGGGCAGAATGGACTTCTGTGGGAGGGTAAAAAAAATCTCTTACTTATCGTAGATAGCTGGCAGTACTTACAAAACCATGACTTATGATGGTTGTATAGCCAAGTTTACTTTACAGTCTTTTTGTGCGATAATTCACACTGGAAGGTTATGAGGGGTTACACTGCCGCTGTATATTAAGTCGTTCATAATGTAGCCAAGGAGTTGTGTAGGTCAAAGACGTCTGATTCACTGTCCTCAACTAAAATATTTGAGTGCAGTTTCGCAGTTTTGAAACTTCTTGCTCTGTGGTCAAGAAGGCAAGAATGTCAATTGTATCAGATCTGCAGAAAGGTACCTCTCTCTACCTCAACTCGTCAATCCTTAGAGCCTGTGCTTTTAGAATGAAGGGGAAGTGCAGACATATGTACTTGGCTTGTAGAATAGTTGAATACAGCTTCGCCCTGTGAGTTTTAAAACTTCTCACTGCATGGTCAACAAGGCAAGGATGTTGAGTGTATCGGATCCCGGAAAGGTACCTCTCTCTCCCTTAACTCTGACTCAAGTCAAACCTAGGAGCCTTTACTTGAATGTGCTTTTAGAATGAAGGGGAAATGCAGCCATGTCTGGCTTGTATAATAGTTGAATGCAGTTTCGTCCTGTGAGTTTTAAAACTTCTCACTCCATGGTCAACAAGGCAAGGATGTCAAGTGTATCGGATCCGCAGAAAGGTACCTCTCTCTCCCTTAACTCCGACCCAAGTCAAACCTAGGAGCCTTTACTTGAATGTGCTTTTAGAATGAAGGGGAAATGCAGCCATGCCTGGCTCATAGAATAGTTGAATGCCGTTTCACCCTGTGAGTTTTAAAACTTCTCACTCCATGGTCAACAAGGCAAGGATGTCAAGTGTATCGGATCTGCAGAAAGGTACCTCTCTCTCCCTTAACTCCTACCCAAGTCGATCCTAGGAGCCTTTGCTTGAATGTGCTTTTAGAATGAAGGGGAAGTGCGGCCATGTCTGGCTCATAGAATAGTTGAATGCCGTTTCACCCTGTGAGTTTTAAAAATTCTCGCTCAGTGGTCAAGGGAGGATGTGGAGTGTATCGGATCCGCAGATGTGTACTTCTCTCTCTCCCTTAACTCGTCGATCCTTAGAGCCTTTGCTTGAATGTGCTTTTAGAGTGGAGGGGAAATGTAGCCATACCTGGCTGGTACGGAGAGCTTATCTCCTCCACGCATGCATATCCTGCGGCGACAGAAGTGGACGAGAAGTACACCAGCACTGACTGGGGGATTACCAAGCCGTGCTGCACTACTTAATTGCCCTCCCACAAGGAGTTAGCTCAGGCCCTGGATGCACGTAAGGAGATAGCGTAGGACCCTAGGCAGCCACGTCTCGAACAAAGAGATAATTTAGAGCTTGTTGGTGGTGGTGGGAAGCTCCCCAAGGAACATTCAAGAAAAAGATCTGCCGACAAGTAACTCTTATAGTCGTTCTCTGAAATCCCTTCTTAGGGAAAGATCTTAGAAAAGATGAAGTGCTTGAGAGGGGTCAGGTATGAATGGTGTACGATCAGTATCTGAGCCTGGGGAGAAAAACGCCTCCGGTGATGGAATATTGTTCCTAACATAACAGGAGTGATTAGGAAATAATAACTCTCGGCAAGACATTTATTCAGTATTAGAATGGGTTTCTCTATTTCAAAATAAGTATTGGAAAGTTTTGATAAAGAGTTTTTCCAGCTCCTTTCTTCTATGGCCAGTGTTGTAGCTGCAGGCTAAGCATTACAATGGAAATGGAAAAAAGAAGCAAGTTACTGGGATATTGCTTCATTATTGTGCTCTAGACTAAACTTAATTTGTCTTATGAAAGCATAAAAGGGAATTTCAAGACCCTCGCAATATTCAGAGGCAGCAGGAATACTTGCCTGAAGGCAAATTGCTTGTAATGTTACCATGAACGGTAAATCACAGCTGTAACAAGGCCTTTATCTGTAGTATAATGCAACATGTCCAAGCTGGGAGTACATGTAGGTAAGCATTTCCCTTGAGGTCTCAGTTCAGAGTTTCTTTTTACTACTCGGGGCCTGTCTGACTCTTTCTCAGGAGCAGCGCTTCTCCAAACGTCATTTTCCGGACAATCCATTGTTTCCGGTAGAAAGGGATGCCTTGACACTAACCGACAGACTAAGCTGACATTTTCTGTGGAAATGTTGTTTTTGGTAAAAACCATCATCAAAAGCAATTTTCTCCCAATAATTGCTATTTGGGGGGCATACTTCACAAGCTGCTGCATGGAAAAGACAAATTTTTCTAGGATGATAACTGACACAGCAATGAAGCTCATAATTTTGTCTGTGTATGGCCATGTTAATTTGATTTGATTATATATGTGACAGCTGTGGACAACATTCAGTACTAAGAACTGTGATAGTTGTGGAAATGTATTCAGGACTATGGACTGTTACAGTTGTGGACACCATTCAGTACCAAGGACAGTGATAGTTGTGTACAATATTCAGTACTAAGACTGACTTTTGTGGAGAAATATTCAGTACTAAGGATAGTCATAGTTGTGGACAGCATTCAGTACTAAGGACAGCGATAGTTGTAGACTTCATTCAGGACTAAGGGTAGTGCTTGCTGCAGACAACATTCAGTACTAAGGACAGCGATAGCTGTGTACAACATTCTAAGGACTGTGACAGTTGTGGAAAATATTCAGTACCAAGGACAGTGATAGGTGTGGAAAAGTATTCAATACTAAGGACAGTGATAGTGTTAGACTTCATTCAGTACTAAGGACAGTGATAGCTGTAGACTACATTCAGTACTAAGAACAGAGACAGTTGTGGACAACATTCAGTACCAAGGACGGTGATAGTTGTTGACAACAACATCCAGTACTAAGGACAGTGACAGTTGTGGACAACATTCAGTACTAAGAACAGTGATAGCTGTAGACTTCATTCAGTGCTTAGGACAGTGATAGTTGTGGAAACATTCAGTACTAAGGATTGTGACAGTTGTGGATAATATTTAGTACTTCGGACAGTTATAGCTGTGGACAATGTTCAGAACTAAGGACAGTAATTATAGTTGTAGACACCATTCAGTACTAAGGACAGTAATTATAGTTGTAGACACCATTCAGTACTAAGGACAGTGACAGTTGTGGACAACATTCAGTTCCAAGGACAGGGATTGTCGTGGAAAGTATTCAGTACTAAGGACAGTGATAGTTGTGGAAACATTCAGTACCATGGACAGGGATAGTTGTGGAAAGTATTCGGGTCTAATTTAGGACAGTAATAGTCGTGTACAACATTCAGTACTAAGGACAGTGATAGCTGTGGACAACATTCAGTACAAAGGACACTGAAGAGTTTTGGACAGTAGTATGGACAGAGATAGCTTGGGACAAAAGTACCAATGATGATTTAAGAAATCTGTCAACCTTAACCCTTGTCCTGCAGGACTCCTACATATAGGGGTTGCACATTACAGAGCCTTTATGTAGGTCCCATGTATGTACAGGTTACGTATATGAACACATCACACCGCAACGAAATGTACCAAATGCGGAAGTAACAATGCCACAGTAGCAGACAAAAAGTCAAGGGAAAATGACCTGATTAAGACATCAAATTAATAAAATAAATTGCGTTAAAAAAAATGCCAGCAGGACATGGGTTAAGCCTGCTAACAGTGCCAGAAGCCCTCTACCTAGCCCCTTCATTGTGAAGAGTTATCTAAAATGAACCCAGCAACAGTTCAGGATTTATGGAGGAGACTTGGTTAATTTGATCCAATTCCTCCCATCCATCTATCCAGGGGAAGGAACCTTGATAGGATTGCTTATCCTGTAATCTTGTTACTCCATGTTCTGGGTAAAAAAATCAATACTGTCAACAGCAAGCTTCATTTCAAACGCTTCCCTACAACAGCATTCCTGTCAATGAACTTTGGGAAGTTTTCATCCCGCCTGTATACAGTCCAAACTCTTTGGAAGAAAATGTGTATGCATTGGCGTTATCCCAAGTTGAATGTTTTTTATACAGACTGAAATGTTGTCTTCCTTCTCTGGTGGATTTATGTCTTTCCAAATCCCTTCCCAATATGGGCGCCGTAATCAGTAGAGAGTAGACAAGGAGACCTGGGTCTGGAAAGAATGTGCTTTATTTGGGCGATTCATAACCTGGACAGATGAAGTCATTTTGTGGTTTTGGAAGGGTAACCCGGCAGATAAATCTCCAACTCCCTTCGCCACTCTTTCATCGACAGGTCTATTAGCGTTCATTCGACCAGCGCCAAAGAGGTCAACGTAGGATTTCCACGGATTTCTCATGTGTGGACTTCACATTCAGTAAGCGCCGAAAAGTTTGATACATTTCTGCTTATTTTAGACAGCTTTTTAGAAGGGTTTTTGGCAAAGATACTGTATACTTTTAGAATTGAATGAAGGAGAGTTTGATGTAGTTTTGGATTTGAATTTGGAGTTCTTCTTTAACCGACTAGATAGGGCTATACATCACATATATGTCGAATGGCGTCAGTCTATGGAACGAACCTAGATTGGACTTCTTGTGTACTGAAGCATTACAGAAGTTCAGTTGAAGTCCTCGCTAAGCCCTAAAGTAGACAGATGCGACCCTGTAGGCAGAGGCTCGGGCAGGTTTACAGGAAGTCCGGAGTGAGAGAGCGAAAGCGGTGGCCTCATCGTCTGTGACCTGGAACAAATGAGGATAAAGTATGTTGTTCGTAGATTAAACGGTCACGGCCCCAGAGGGGATTGAGCCCCTGACCATTAGCTGCAAAGCACAGCATGATACCAACTCAGGACTGCTCATATACTTTTCCATCTATGTCAAGCATGACAAGCTATTTATTCTGCAGTAAACCACAGTTGCCGAAGAGAGGGTGAGGTCGCAGGTATTGAAATGGTGTTCTGTGAATGTTGAAATTTTCGCCGAGGTTTTATGGATTCATGGATTTCGCAATAACCTCTTCACCGCAAACTTAAAACGACTGCAAAAATGATTGTTCTGTCTTCTGCTCTCTTACCCGTTGTTTCAGCCGCAATCTTAAAACCAACGTGAGCAAACACTCCATTTTCTCCCTACTGCGAAATTAGTAATATCTATATATTATAGTAATGATAATATCTATATAAGACCTTAAACAAAACCAGCTGTACAAGCTGTGCATCTTTTTCTCTATATTCTCAGAATCTAAAAATGACTTTATTGGATGAATGTAGGCGGTAGATGTTATGTTTAATTAATGAAAATGGAAATCTGCTTTTCAAAATGGACCCCAACAGTGCACTCAGCATTTAATTTATATTTGGTCCAGAAGAATTATGTGTGTTCCACACCTGCCTTGTGTTGGGTTGATTTTATCTATGGGTTTTAAAGTAGTTGAGGGTATAAATTTTATATATTAATGAAGTGGACCTGTACCAATTCTGAATGCTGAGGGATATTCGCATGCATTCTATCTTAAGTTACATATTTCTGTACACATCTGAAGTATGATGTTTTCTGGTAAGAATTGACATACAACATTTTTTTCCAAATCAGCATCTGAGAAGCGTAAAATATTCTGTGCAGAAAATATGTCAGTACTTACTAATAGTTTCCGTGCCTTTGCTTTTTTTGTTGGCAGGACGAAACATACAAACTACGCTATTCATAACTTTGGCTTCGCTGAAAGAAATTTTGTTTCCATCATGGATGTAAGTGTGGGGGCTCCCAATTGAAACATATGCTCTGCAGCTAAAACAAAAGATAAAGCAGTCATCCTCAACTGTGTTGAAGCATGATGCTTTTTCAAGTAGCTAGTAATGTGGCTTCAATATGTAGCTTGCAGTTTCAGCCAAACACACTGGTTCACCTCTACTCTTCTCGTGAAGTGTGTTAGGTCCTTTTACGTGCTAATGCCTGAAGCTCCCCTGTACACAGGGCCTCCAGCTTAAATGTATGTAATTTTTCCTCATTTGGAGCTCTGATGTGAATGTGATTTTTCAAGAATTTAGTAAATTAGCTAAAAAATCTATTTTATACATGAAAACACACAAAAAAATCATACTCTTCCAAATGCCTAGCTAAGAGTAAGATGAAGAGATTTTGAAAGCTCTCTTTTACTGGTCCAACGTCATTCTCTTCAAGATTTTGTTTCATGTACATTTATATTGCTTTAGACATAATACGGAAACATTTACCTCCTCTGAATAAATGTGGTCAGTAGATGGATTGAAATGGATTCCCAGATTGGTGTTAATTGCTAGACCCTTGTCTGTTGCATTAAGTGGAATTGCTTATACCTGTCCCGCATATATAGATGACAGCCAAATTACAGTAATGTTAGCAGAAGGTAAGAGAAGTTGGCATGCCCTAAGTGGTATCTTGCAATCGCATGCATATAAAGAGACAGTCTGGCAACGCACAACTTGAATTGATGAATACTTGTATTTGCTTTGTTCAACTGTATACATGTCAGATGTCAGCGTGCCCGACAACTTGACTAATTGGGAACGGTACAGAACTTTCGCATCGAGCAGGATTGCGCGTCGCCAACCAATCGCGGGAAAGGACAGAACGCGAGGAAATGAAGAGTAATCCGATGTCAGATCACTTTGCTAATTGGTCTGTGGCAAGAAATCGATGGATTGTCGGAAAGGGATGCAATCTTGGCTTGTTTGAACAGGCCGTGGAAGGTGTTAAGGAAGGAGGCAGTTGTCGATTCATTCCCTTGCAGGGTGACTACATTAGCAGAATGACATCCTTTGATATGTGGCCTCTCATAAGGTGGCAACGCAGCATAACACACCCAGAAGGTAATTGAACTCCTGGATAGCAGATTCTACCCATTTAGGCCAAGATAAGAAGCCATCTATGTTTTTTGTCTACCTACAGGTAGCAAGATTGCTCTCGTATTTTCTGTAAATTGAATAACTCAGTCTTGTGCTAGTAAAATGCCACAGCCTCGTGCATCTTGTACGTAAATAGGTTGTGTTATCAATGGATTTTCAAATGTAAGCTTACATTAATCTCCATCTGTATTTAAAGAAAAAAACATCAATCATTTTCACAGTTTAGCAGGGGGACAGCATAGCAATGAGGTGAACCAAGGATTGGGCACAACAGGAACATTAATTTGCATATTAATGAGGTGAACCAAGGATTGGGCATAACAGGAACCTAAATTTCAATGAAAATGAGGTGAACTAAGGATTGGGCACAACAGAAACATGAATTAGCATAAAAATGACGTGATCTAAGGATTGGACACTACAGAAACATAAATTTGCATAGCAATGAGGTGAACTATGTATTACACACAACAGAAACATAAACTTGCATAACAATTAGGTGAACTAAGGATTGGACACAACAGAAACAGGACTTAATACATAACCAGAGCAAAAAAGTTTTTTTCTAGAAATTCCCCTGTCCCTGAACTTGGGCTTCCTTATTAACATTCGAGTCTAGTCACCAGTTGTGGTCGTTATTATACAGGGCAATTAAAGTCGGGTGTTCCAATTGAATCCTGGCTGTACAGCTCGCCTCACCCTATTGATTACACCCATGTTCAAGCGGAGGACGCAATCAGGCAATATCGGAGATGAAACTGTCACCTTGGCGGGCTGGTATGGGACGTATATCTCCATGTCCCCGGTAAATTCAGCTGACTGTGCTATGCTTGGACTGAGGTGGTCGCAAGTTACTCTAAGTGTACAATTGTAGACTGTTATTACCTTGACTAAGAAGGTTATGTTTTCGGTAGCATTTGTGTTTGTGGCTGTCAGTCTGTCTTACAGGTGTAGGTGGTTTGTCTCAATATTTTGTATGTGTGTGCAGGTCTTGATTAGACCTGGAAATTTTTAGAATTTGGGCCCCCTAGCAGCTTGTTATGGTACTGCAGTGTAGCTTCCTATTTTGATATCTCGTGCTCTGGACAAGCTATGGTCACAATTTTGGGGTTGTATTGGTCTTTTTTTAATGAAACTCAAAGGCCTGTGGGCCAAAGATATAACTGACCCAGTCTGGCATACAAAAGACTTTTTCAGCCACATCATGAGTTAAGCTTGAGAGTTCATCTGCGTTGGTAGATTTTATTCCTAGACAAAGACTAGACAGTGTAGTTGAAAATTCGGGTATGTCTCACTTTTTCTTGTGTTGGAAATTACCAATAAAATTCTGCTTCTGATCATGAAGGACTAGACTAGGAAGTATTTTAAGGTGCTTTGTGAGAATGAAGATTATAAAAGTAGCATCAGAGGTTGGAGGAAAGAAAGAATGGCAAAAGGAATTTGAAAATTATACCTATTACTAGTTAGCCTCCGTTGCAGCTTCAAGCCTTCCCAAAAACGTGCACCATCAGTCAATTTGACAAAATCTTTTTTGAGTAGTATTTTCAAGGATGAAGTACATGTATGATACATGCATGTTTACGATTGTAAAGCCATTATAGGATACAATTTGACAGGATAATCACATATCCAAAAAATATATTGTTTTTAACAGAACTATGACCTGTGGAATCTTTGAAGCAATTTTGCTAGTTTCTATCAGACACAAACTGGGTGGTAAACTGTGTATCTAATTCCTCTTCGAGACTGTTGAATACAACACCGAATTCCAAACATATGAACACAAAGACCAGCTTACATGGCTGAACCCGTTTCCCATTTGCCCCATGCAGAGAAATGAAGGTTATGATTCTAAGGCTATACCCCTGCTTAAGGTTTGATAATGTCATATCAGGACTATGTGTAGTGATCTCTACACATGTAGGTAGACAATATTGTAAATGCAGAAATGTTCGCAGTGGTTTTATGTTTGCGGTTTTCGTGGTGAACTCTTTACCATGAACTTAAAACCACTGCAAAAAGTGTTTCCATTTTGTGACTAGTGCTACCGTTGTTTTTCAAACGCAAAGTTAAAACCACTGAGAACACTCCATTTTCTCCTTACCGTGAAATTAAATCCCTGTGAACATTGCTGCATTTACATTATATAGCAAATGATTTATATAATTATCATTATCTCATGACATTATCACAAGACCTAGAAATAGATCCTTGCTAGAAATAGATTTATCGGAACATGTCAAACCAAACCAAGTAAGAATGCATTTTAGGGTCACATTTACAAGTAACAATATGCCACCGCTATATTTAGTTTGGAATATCACAGCCAAACGTCCACCGAAATGTAAATGTACAAGTTGGGAGTGATGGTTTAGCCAGTTGTTCCTTCCCACTTTTTATTACTACTGTCGAGTCAGCTCAGACTGGAGGGTGATCACCTACTTCATGTCCTTTTGATTCTAGTTCTCCATAGAATTCAACCAGATCTACTGTCGTGTATCACATAGAAATACAGTCATCAGCCCAGTATGACGTACGAGTAGAATTGCAAAAAACAGCACTTGGTAAGGGGTGATACATGTGTTACACATATTGCCTTTATGTATGTTGTATCACAATGACTGGCCCCCTATAAGCATACATGTATCACAGCTACAAACAGATCGTCAGTTATTACCTATTATTAGTTGTCATCTGGCAAGGTAAGCTGTCTTGCCAGCTTTACTTTATAATTGGGTAAAAGGTGAGCCCGTTATATGCCAGAATCAATGTATAAGACCCTCAGTTGACGAATTCTGCTTGGCTACTTTGAAACGTTCGTCAGTGGACTGGCGGTCTCCCATGGCTTTAATCAATGAAGAGTGGTGTGGGATCCCTCGAAAGCAGGGGAGCCATGATTCTAATGCATGGCGACAAGCGCGGCCGGTGCTCTGCATACCATTTTTGCCTCCGTGCTTATCTTTCCTCGCAGCTGTGAAGGTCAGGGGAAGGGAACCTGCCGGTGGTGTCAAATATTAGCTCTCCCTGCCCATCAGACGTCGTTTTCGCCGCAGAACCCGTATTTTAGCGCCCGAAGACGCGCGTGTGAAACCAAGCCTTTCAGCACCCCAAAGTTGTTACGGAAAAGCTGGTAATGACAATCCGGGGACTGTGTGGCCATCCGTCATGAGATGGGGATAGTGATTTTGTAGGCAGCAGTGTCCTAGAGGGGGGAAAACCCAGCAGGCACTACATCGGATGATCTATGACGCTATTGTTTATGCAGGGGAGATGGCACTCTCTCACTCCCGGATCAGATGAAATTGCCTGATAGTGACAGCTAGTGTGCGAGGTACGTGTCGATTTAAGTAGCCGACACAGACAATTATGCCAGGGTGGACGTGTGCGCATTATTAACAGCTGGTGCGGGCCCTGTCTCTCGCCTCTGAGGTGTCTCCATAAGTCGGCACGCCGTGGGAGTTAGGGTGTCTCGTCACCCTTTTAAGCTGCCCCTCGTCGCGTCAATAAAGTTTCTCTGCAGATCACTTGACCTAAATGTCTTATTTGCAGATGTTAAAAATCTCGGGAACAGCCCTGCCTTCTGCGATGTTAAAAGCCTCCAAGTTTGCGAGTCGTGTGATTTCTGCGTCCATTACCCTTTCCGCGGAGTTCATAGGTAATACGAGCAGGGGGCGAGCGCCGTGTGCGCATGTTGATTGGTTGTGCTGATTAGCCCTCCCCGCTGGGACTCAGAACGCCACTGGCAATCGTGCTGTGAAGTGGGGAGAGGTCAAAGGTTGCCTGGCTAACTGCCTACCTCAGAAGCTCGGTAAAAGCATTCTCTTGGCCGTAGTCCCCCCATTTGGATACATGTATGTACGTACGTGTGTTTGACTCTTCTGTATTATGTTTGGGCTATATATGTGCTTCTACATATTCATATATTCATTTAATCAAAATTCTGACGTCTGTATGTCTGCGATTCTACTTGTTTCTTCACAACCACTCAAAGCATGTTATCATCAGTTACTCAGGTCTATTTATTTTTGTTTGACCCACATTTACATGAAACAACAGTCTGATTTCTGACATTTGTATTCGTTGTATTGAAAGGGTTTTGAAAGTGCACCATTACTACAACAGTATGTTCTATAGTTGATCTTGCCCAGTCTGTTGAGGAGCTACATGTACGTGATGTAGTCATCTCAAGGTGAGCGAATCGGAGGGTTCTGAATATTAATGACCACTTCCTCTGCATGTACGCTCATTACCGGGGAAGCCGTGCAACAGGGTGTTGTGTAGGTCATTGCACATGGCGGCAGTCGAGCATTACAGAGGACACAACCCTGTTCCTAACCCGACTCTCATGTGGTAAGAACAAGCACCTTGTTGTGCAGGTTGTTTAGATCTCATTGGCGGCACTGTTGTGTCACTATTGGTGCTTTCCCTGGTGCTGAAACCCTTGTGGTTGTGCCCTCCACTGTTGGCCATCCTCCAGGTAAATGTATTACCTTTTCTATACTCCCCTAAGCAGTTGTGTGCATGGACAGAGCCCAGATCTGCCAGCTCCGCTTTGATACAGTAACATTACCAGCACATCGGCATTAGTAGTCAGGGAGCGAATCCGCGGACAAACAAACCGGGACAGTTGCTTTTTACGGCTTACGATTTTCAGACGTGGCATTTGACCAATGGAAAGTAAAGCTAGATAACGGCTAGAAGAACCATTAACCCCGCTTGGTTAAGTCCGGTAATGTTGCATTGTCTCGTTTGCGTAGCCAGCTACAGTTTCTCCTCCTGTTGCTACCTCGCTAGCCTCTTGTTGATGCAAACAGCTGAGGTTGCTACAAGCCCGGGGATTGGTACTGCCCCGGGGCCCCTCAGAATGGTACAGACCAATTAGTGGCATTTCTGGAGACAGGCTCTTGAAGTGTCTGCATAGCTGCTGCCAGAGGTGACAAGTTCTTCTGAGGAAAGCACAGAGTCGTGTTTACATCTTGGTGGCCATTTTTTCTCTCACTAGAAGGTTAAAATTGCCAACGTTATTGTTGTAGTCAAGCTGTTGTATAGCCCATGGTTTCTAGAAGTCACGAATGCAGTTATTTGATGAGGATATACACAAATGTATATCAGCCAATTGTAATCCTAGCACAGCCTGCTTTGTTTAGATAGAAATTATGCTATTTCACTACGTTCTGAAGATTAACAACAGAAGATATTACATTGGAAAATTAAGCATTGGTGATACGTGTGCAGGTAGACATTTTGACCTGTATCTGACTTGTTTTTCACCATTTTGTTTTTCAGGCTAGGTTTGGAAAATTAAGCATTGGCAACACATGTGTAGGTAGACATTTTGACCTGCATCTGACTTGTTTCTCACCATTTTGTCTTTGCCTGTAGGTTTGGGCCATGGAACTTTTGTGGCGGGGGTCATCGCCAGTTCCAAGGAGTGCCAAGGGTTCTCACCGGACGCAGACTTGCACATCTTCCGAGTCTTTACTAACAACCAGGTAAGAATATTCTAAGACATCATTCTGTAACGTCTTCGTCTTGAAATGCTGCCTTCTTACTGGCCTGCTAGAAAGCATATTACTATTAGCACATGTTTGGTTTGCAGTGTTAGGTGAGTACTACATGGTTTGACCACCATGAAAATTTTGTACTTAATTTTACTGATAGTACTGGACAAGTGGCGTATCGGAGACCTGTCTAAATTGATGGTAGGAAGCATCTGTTTAGCCTATTTATGAATGCTGGCCAGCATACATTTCTTCCATACCATTATGACATGTATGATATGTTCATGTACATGTAAACGTATGACAGGAATACATGTATCTTATGCACTCGATGCAAATGACATACAGTTAGAGATGGTGAGAAAATTGTGTACAATTTACTTCAAACAATCAATTTGCAGGTCATCTGGGGCTGGAGTGAAGTAGGAATAAAAGACAATGTTTCAGTCTCACCATTTTTCCTGTCTATAGATGATAGTGGATAAAATAGTCCTTTTTTTCATGTGAGATGTATCACAGTTGTTGGCTGGATCATTCCTGAAAATGATTTGATAGGCCACACCATTTTAATTTCTTGGTTAACGGAATTTTTAAGAAAATGCTTGGTTAGAAAATCAACAGGAAAACAGAATCTCAGAGGAAAGTTTGTACTTTGATGCACACAATTTCAGGGAGTGAACAGGGTCAGGTGCAAGTTTTCACCCCAGCCTTCTGTTTTCGTGATTTTTTTTTGCTAAAATTAAAAAAAAACATATGTTAACCAAGAAATTAAATTGGTGTGGCCTTGGGGAGGCAAAATTGCAAACCCAGAAGTAGCCTCAGTCCAGACATTTCTTTGGGTATTTCTAACCCATGCTGAGATGTTGTCTGCGATGACGTGCCCAGTTCCAAGAACTGGTGACTTGGAGCAATGTAGATGGTCTGAAATGCCACAGCGGCTTAATGTAATCCTGTTAAAGGGAAACATCAAAAGGTGAGGCAATTAGGGGTGGTAGAGAGAGAGCTTTCAGGGTGATTGCCGACTTTCAACCCAATGAGCTTGTCTCGACCCATTGCAAGTCAATCAGATGCATTTAGGTAAAGCAAATTCTTGTAAAGAGTACTGTCTGTGTCTGCCGTGCTTCAAACTATATACAGACATAACATTGAGTCCACAAACATGACTATAACAGATGACACTATAATTCCAGACAAACAGTCTAGTTCCAGAAAACTTCATTTTTGTGGGGGGGGGGGGGGAGATTGAACAAACAGATTATTTTCTCCAAGTATGATGTAACAAAAATGTTAACAAATATCTTGGTAACTATTAGATCTCTCCAGGGACATTTCCGAAGAAGTCTGCAGAATTCTGAAAATGTCAAGCAGAATTCTGCAGACCTCAGACAGAATTTTGGCAAACTGTATATTACATTAGATTAAGATATGTTTCCCTTTAGTTATTGGTATTCTGCATCATGATCCTCATCATATTCTTCATCACGATGTAACAACATTAGTATCAGATTATGTTATTGTCTTCCAAAAAAATTCCTTAAAGTTTTCCAGTATTATACTGTCAGTCTGGAATTAAAGTGTCTCGTGTTGTATCCATTTTAGCCTCTAGAAAGGAAGCCTTGCCCGTTCTGGTTAGTTCAAATAAAGGACAGTTTACAGGCATGTTACTGTAGATGATGTCGTAGCCAAGTATTAAAGGCACTGAAGGCATCTTTGCCCTCGTATGTCCCAATCGTATATATATTTGTCTATTTGAATACATGTCGCTGTCATGTCTGCTACCCGGGGAAACTGGTTATGAATACTGGTAGCCAAAGCGATGCCTATCTCTCCACATTATCACGTCTCTACTAGCCGTCTATGGGAATGGAGGAGTCTTTGTAGTACAACAAAATTGATTGCCGGGCTGGTTGGTAAGTCGGTTGGACAGGAGATGGTAGTGATAAGGGCCATGCAGGAATTGATCCGTTTCTGTCAGCGTTTGAGACATGCACGGCAGCCGGCTTCCCCAGTAGATTAGACCCAGGAGGGGCGACAGAGCATAATAGCATTTCCTGCTAACACTTGGTATGTGGTCGTTTGCTTTCTATAGCCTTCTTTTCAATGTGCGCACATGATATGTTCTTATGGTGTATTTCACTCCTGGGTGGAAAAGGATTTAGTCTTTGTGGGGATTGTCACTGGAATTTTAGTGCTTCTTCAAACTGACATAACGACCCTGTCTTTCTTTTCTTTCCCTTTTCGCCGTGTATATATATATATATATATATATATATAAATCATACTGTTCCTTCTTGTATCAACACTCGTTTTATCACTTTTGCCAAGAAGGTTATGTTTTTGGTGCTGTTTGTGTGTCCGTCCGCCTGTCTGTCTGTCTATGGCCAGCATAACTCAAGAAGCAGTGGATGGAGCCTTATGATATTTGGTTGGTTGGCAGGGTTCGGAAAACGATTGTCAACTTCATTATTGAGCCGCCTAGCTACTTTCTATAGTACCGCAGCGGAACTTCATGTTTTTATATCTTTCATTAATTGGCTTGCAAAGTCTTTCAGTCATGTACATGATGACATTGTGCAGTCAGTTAAATAATGTAAAACATTCTCAAAAAGATAGAAATATAGTAAATAGCATGCTGTATTTTGTCAGCTTTAAATGAATATACATGTTAGAATACCGAGGACAGATATAATCTTATTTTACCATGCTATGTAATTCAACCTACTGTTCTTTTTCAGCTTATAATGGATATACATGTACGTGTAAGAATACAGAGGACAGATGTAATCTTTTTTTTTTTAACCTCTGAGAACCAATGACAGTTAAGAATAGAATTTTGACTTTTGAAATGCCCCATAATCTGGGTTCACGTGGCAATAATCAGTTGGAGACACTGGCTCCCTCTGACTGGGTGGAAATGACAGATCGTCAAATAAGTAATGCTGCCTTTCCCGCCTAATTGGCGATAACGGTGTGCGGTCGAACGGCCATTAATCTGCTTCATTTGACGCACCGGTAGGCAGATGCAGCCTGTTGCACGAGCTTTTCCAACCACGCTACGTCTTTCCTTTGCCGCCATCTTGAAGTTTCAGAAGTTCTGGTTAGAGTAACATTGTGATTACACACACACAAATGAGACCATCTCCTTAGCTTTGAATTACGCCCAGGAAAAGTATGTTGTGTTTCTGGTTACCCGACTGATCTGAGCTTGTCCAGCCACTTAACGTCTTTCCTTTGCCGCCATCTTGAAGTTTCAGAAGTTCTGGTTAGCGTAACATTGTGATTACACACACACACACAAATGAGACCATCTCCTTAGCTTTGAATTACGCCCAGGAAAAATTTGTTTTTTTTCTGGTTACCCGACTGATCCGAGCTTGTCCAGCCACGCAACATCTTTCCTTTGCCGCCATCTTGAAGTTTTAGAAGTTCTGTTTAGCGTAACATTGTGATTACACAAATGAGACCATCTCCTTAGCTTTGAATTACACCCAGGAAAAATATGCTGATGTTTCTGGTTTCTTGACTGATCCGAGCTTGTCCAGCCACGCAACGTCTTTCCTTTGCCGCCATCTTGAAGTTCCCGAGGTTCCTATTATTAGTGTATAATCGTGATTACACACACGCGCACACACACACACACACACACACACACACACACACACACACACAAATGAGAGAATCCTTTTCTCCTTCATGGTCATATCGGAAGCTCAACACTGATTTCTCTAGCCCTTAATTATACTTTCTTCTTCGACTATCGCAGTGCACAGATTTTTTACAGATGAAAGCTGTAGTACATGCGTGTACCCATTTCTTTTTCATATGCTTACAGGGGAATACACGGCCAAAGACATTTCTCTTTGATTATGATAGCAATGCTGTTGATAAAGACAACAGTCTGGCAACGTTTCAGAAATGTTTCATAATGTTTATAGCCTGCTTCTGTAACAGTGGATTTAGGTAAGTATTTTAGGCTACAAAGTTACTTATACATACTGTATATTGTTCTGCTATGTTCTGTGCATGTAAAAGAAGAATCAGTCAGCGACCACTATTTTTCATAGCCAGCAAGTGCATTACTTAAATATTTTCCCCTTTTTATGATAATGCCCATTAAACGATGTGATATATATTTAACCTCAACTCGGCTCGTCATTGCTTTTTTGTCCAACTTTTATGTTTCGATATGAAGTAATCCGTGAAGAACGGCACACACTGGCCGCCGTTATTGGGTTGATGGGCGCCGGCAACCCACCCGTAACGAGCAATAAGTGCAATTGCGGCACGGTTGACTTGAGCGCTGCCATTGATAGGCCAGGTCGTGCCATCATTAAATCGGCATTCCCGCCGTTATGACACGGGGAAATTTAGTAGATAGTGGGAAATGGTGCGATCATTCCCTACAAGGTGATAATGTGCCCCGGCGCTAAGGCCTGTTTTGCAGCGGGGTTAATGATCGAGTGTCGGCCCCGATAAAGCTACGCTGTACGTCTCTGTGGCAGATAATTACATGAATATAGCACACAAATAGGTTAGGCAGCAATTCCCTTTCCCAACACTTCATTGAGCAATCGTGCACCCCCTTTATGTGATAGAGTGCTTTATGGTTGAAAAGGGGGTTGTGTCCTATTTTAAATGCAACAATCCCCACAATGCGAAAATAGGTAAATATCTAAACGACTGCTTTCACATGAGAAAAAATACCGAAACTAATGATTAAACAAACTCGATTATAACGCTATATCAAAAGCGTATGCTAGCCCTTATTGTATTGTATTAGTAATTAGGATGTTAAGTTTTATTCTATACTTCTACTTTGTATTATGTTCACGAATTCTTGCCATACTTTGTACCATGTACAATTGTTGTGCAATAAAGTTCTTCTATATAGGGCTGTCTCCAGGTTTATATTTTTTTCTGTCCCCCTTATTGTTAGGGAGCCCATGTTGTTAATTTCCATTGTTAAATCCATCATTTTGAGCCTACAAAAATACATCCACTTTGAGTGTAAGCCCTGTTAATGCAACAAGTTCAATTTGCAACCCTACATGATTATGCAGCAGCATACATTTCCCTTGCCATTTCCAACCATCTGTGTACATTGGATGTCTTTGTGAGTGAGGGCGGGCCTTTATTTGTAGATGCAGATTCGGTTCACTGTCTCCTTGTGAATCTGACTAGTCTTGTATGACAGTCATGTGAGGGCGATCAGTGTCAATGCCACCAGGCAAGAACAAGGGAACGTAGCTTTGCAGCCAGCAAGAAACCAGCTTTGAAACGCGAGTTAATTCCACACCTTTGCCTTGGAAGAACCTGTCAGCTGCCTTTGAATTGCTGTTAATTGATTGGCTAGGGAGTTGCAGGGAAGGTAATGGGACATTGATGTATGTGACAGCGTCAGATATTACCGTTTGATGAACATGATAATTCCTATTGGGCTGTCTGTAGGGATTAGGAATAGATGCATCGTCTGGTAAAATGCATCTTTCATGCGAGCTAAGTAAGTAACGTATCTCACAGAGAGAAATTTGAACATGGGGAATTGACTTAGAGCTTGGTTGAGCAGCTGTTATCAGTATTTATCTGCCTTGATGTGCGTTCGAATTGAAGCGAAATCTTAAGAAACAACATTGGACGTGCCTGTATAGCTTTTCCCTATTTTGAAGAAATAGTGAAATAACACCTAACGAATTTGAAATTTTTGAAGATCATTTTTTTTTTTACTTTCTGGTTTTACTAATTTAAATGCTGTATCATCAATATGCTAGCTAATTATAATGAAAATGTTTCAGAGAAGTTGGGGAGACAATTAAGACTGTGGCTTAGAAATAGACCACATTTACTACATTTGTATGTTTTTGCTGTGCCCTTATTACTCTCAGATTTGAAAGACTGTCATATTATATTTATACATGTAGATACTATTATGTCATGCCTGGGCCTGATACGGGTGTTCCGGACCGTGTGATAACTATCCGGATCACATAGGGTTCGGAAGGGTTATCACACAGGCTTCCATAGAATATTTCGAACGCATTTCGAGCGCGCCAGTTGCGCGGCCGTCGGAAATTCGAATACCAGATTCGGAGATTGGAATCAATGTTGCTACAGTTTTTTGTTCGAGGACACAAAACTCCCTCAACTTCTGGCGCATTCAGCATTGAAATGTGTGTTTTCTCGGGTGGGTATGACCAAGGTATGACATAAATAAAATACAACACGTTGTATTCCGCATCACCCTCGGTCCCAGCCCTCCCGCGGGTCGGATCGCCCTCCGGCCTACGGCCGTCGGGCGATCCGACCCGCGGTCGGGCTGGTACCTCGGGTGATACGGAATACCCCGTGTTGTATTCTATATGTACTTGACATTCAAGGTCTTCTCACTCATGGTATGGACAATGGAGTGTAGTAAAAATAACCATGAGCCAGACAGTCCATAACTTTAATACTCTTTGAAAGTATTTTTTTTAACAGAGCAAGTGTGCTGTTAGCAACTAGAATTGTGCAATGATTAAGCATGCGTCAAGGGAAATATTTGCATAATTAGATCATTAGTACCTTGAGGCCTTAATTGTAGGCTATCGGAGAAACAACTTTATTTTTAAGATTGTAGAAAATAAATGAGCTATGATTAATGATGAAATGCGAGATTGACTATAGTGTAACTCATATAAGACTTTGGGATAAACTAGCCTTGTGTCATTGTTGTTTGATAGTTGTTGCCATACATTGTACATTGTACCATGTGCAATCATCAAGAAATGAGTTTCATTTGTGTCGCGCAATGGCAGGGTGTTTGGGCATGAATCAAATCGAATCCCTTGACATGTCCCAATATTGTGCCCCTGGGTCCAGTTGGGAAAGGCACTTAACACAGATTTCCTCACTTCATTCAGTCGAAAATGAGTCCCTAGCTTCAGTCAGGGGCATCCCTTGGATACAACATTAAATGGAGGTCCTGTGTTGAGGGGATCCACACCCTGAGCACGTAAAAGAAACCCACACACTTATCGATAAGAGTAGGGGTCCTTCCCAGTGTGAGTGGATCAGATAAAGCTGTCTGGCTATGCAGCTTGTACTGTTCAGTACAAACCTAGTGTGCAAACAAACAAAGAAACAAACAAACCAAGACCAAATCATCCAAACATGACTATAATGTAACTCATATACTGTTGTTATCGATAAAATTTTGTAGTTCTAATCGTGGGATAAATACATGATAATTGTCAAGAAGTAAAGTACATTGTATGTTCAATGTTCCCATCCCAGGTCTCCTATACATCGTGGTTCCTCGATGCCTTCAACTACGCCATCCTGAAGAAGATCAACGTGCTGAACCTCAGTATCGGTGGGCCCGACTTCATGGACCATCCGTTTGTGGACAAAGTCTGGGAGCTCACAGCCAACAAAGTCATCATGGTCTCAGCCATCGGCAACGATGGACCACTGTACGGGTAAGACGCATCATCCTTCTTACTTCTTTGCCAGCACATGAGGGCAGCAAGTTTCCATGCATATGTACACAATGTACATGTATTTGTTAGTCACTTACTGACAAAAAGCTCCCATCCCCAGAAGAGATGGCCTACTTTTTGTGTTGGAGGGATCTTTACAGAGTGGATGAAAGTAATTGGATGCTCATTGATATTGTAGATGTCGAATGTGAGGGGGCTTTGGTTGCCTGTACTACTTAGCTGTCCATTAGGGATAACTGGTACCATAGGCCTGTGTTGGTTGGCCACCTGCGGCTGTAATAGGATCTATCACACGTACATGTATGCCTGCAGCTTGGGTTACTACTAGTAGATTTTTTCCTGCCATTTGCTACATTAGCATTCAGGCAGATGTGTAGTTACTGGGGGAATTATTTCAGACTTGTTGAAGATTTGCATTGTAGCTACATGACATTGTAGTCCTAGAAATATGCAGTTCACAGCTGTCTCCAGTTTTAATTTTTTTTCCGTCTCATTGTTTGGGAACCCATGCTGTTGATTTTCGTTGTTGAAGCTGACGAAAATACTTTTTCATCAGTTTCATGTCATGAAGTATAGATTTTTGGACAGCCAGGGTATAATTTTGGGACATATTTATAGAACCAGTACCAATTCTTCAGATGCTGCATATCAGAGAAGTTACATTATGACTATGTGAATCTCTCATCTGCTCGAAAGAATTGATTTTTATGTACATGTGTATAAAAAAAATATATAAGTGAGAAACATGATATCCTCACCTAATCTACAGTAAAGGAAATAAACCAGGCATTTCAATTGGGCCCGCACCAGCTGTCAGCTGTGGAAATTGTATCTGAGTCGGACATTGTCATTCTAATGGCACCTCGCTAATACCATTGAGCCGGGACCATCGGTAAAATCTTAGAAATCCTTCAAAGGGATGTAACTTCATTTGGCCCGGATTAGACAGAATGAGTTGTGACCCTTGAAGCTGCCAAACCGAAAGGTGAGGCTTGCAGAGTGTATTGCGTCTGCCATCTTTAATTTGAAACGAGAACGTGTGAGCGTTAGTGTACACACACACTCCCTGCCCTTAGATATGCACTCTGCATCCTCCCAAATGGAATGGCCGGTGGGGGTAATATTGGTAATGGCGGCCTTGTCCTGTCTACTTGCTCAGAATAATTTGGTAACATCGGCTGTAGGGAAGTACATGTATATCGAAGGTGAAAGATACACCGTTTCAAAAAGGAAAGGAGAAATTTTTACGTGGACTGTAAAAGCAGAAATATGATTGTAGGGATTTGATTTCGCGGTAAGGATAAGATGGCAGTTCCAAGTTTGTGGTTGAAAGAAAAGTAGTGTAGGCAGTAGACAGAAAAAAAGAGACATTTATGCAGTGATTCGCAGTTAAGAGGTCATAGCCCTAGCCATCACATACTAGGCTAGTATGTTAGTGATCATCTCCTTCCCTTCTTCCTTTAATTCATCCCAGCTATCTACATGTACCTCCCATAAGATTTAGTCAGTAGTAATGGACTAGTACTGCTGATGGACTTTACCACACTAATTTTAGGAAGGGGGTGTCGACCTGTAATGCTGCAGTACCTGAAAATACTGCTGGGAGGCCCAAAATTACCATGTTTCTTTGGGACCTCAATAACTACTCACGTACCAAAATTCAAACAAATCCATCAAAAGGATCTTGAGTCATACATGTAGGTGTGAACATACAGACACCACAGCCAAAAACAGTACCCCTGTCGGAGGTGAACCTCCTTACCGGAGGTAATGATTATGACATTGTTTAATTATCTTATCCTCACAGAAGAACATCTAATGCAAAGAATAGCCTTCACATATATGCTCTAATGCAAAGAATACCCTTAATATGCAACAGTTTCAATGCAGAGATGATATTATCTCAGGCAACAACGTCCTTGATTGCCACACACCAGAAAGCACCATATTGATTGGTGAAACTTATTGAAAACCTGGCATCAAGGAAATTTTGAGCCAATCAACATTCAGATCACATCCCTCACTAAATTGCCTTTCCCACCTTGGCGTTCGGGGTACCTGGTAAGTCGTCTGCATGTTTCCCATACTATAGCCCCCTTTTATTAAAGGCAAGTTTGGTCAGACACACCAAGGATAAGAACTCGGCTTATTTAAGAAGTACAGTCTTTCAAAAGAAGTGGATTTGGTTGGGGACACTTGCCACTGTTAGATGATAAGTGGCGAAGAAATTTGTCTGGCAGCCAGCTTTGTAGTTTGGTAATCTTAAAAATCTAAGCGTCCTGTGCATGTACATTTAAATTGAAGTTAATCAAGCTACAGAGTTTGTAACTGAATGTAACCCAGCATCTGGCCTCTCAGTGACTCATAGATTTTTTAGTCCAAAAGTACTTATCTAGAGGAAAAACTTATGACTTCAGGGTTCTAGCCAGGATTTTATTTTAGCATAATAATGGTAATGGCGAGGTTGAGAAGCAACCAATCACAGGGAGAAGTGTGGAAGGGGGGTCTTGGCTCTTCAACTGGGAGGAGATTTTGAAAATGTAAGGTAACAAGTTGTCATTCTAAGGGTAACCAAGTAAATACTAGCAAGTTTAACATTTCTCTAGATGGAAAATAAGTGTACATGTAATGGTCCTCAATTTAGTGTGGTGGTTGCAAATAATAGCATGAAGGCCCGATACGCTAAAATGTACTAGCTAGAACCCAGGACTTTTTATAGACGGTAGTCACCAAACTTTATGCTGCATAATACTGAATTAGAATACTTAAGATAGCTAGAAACAGATTATGTACTTTGTACTGAACGTGACCTTTTCATGATCTACTCTCAATAGGATTACAGATACAACTAGAGCATAATGTAGAACAACATTGCAACTTTGGTACAGCATAATGTAGACCATTTCTTACTAACATCAGGTAGATGGCAAAACCTTAGTTTCTATATACAGAAATGTTCCTAAGTAGTACATGTCATACATTTTGTAGTTGGAAAATTCAGAAGAATCTTGGCAAGTGCATACATGTAAGTATTAACTAGGATTGTTAGGAAAAGCTGTTTACATTCAGTGACAGTTTTTGTCCACAGTCATCTTGTAAAAAATACTTTTGTATCATCATTCATAATGATTGTGATATCTCTCCAGACAACATTGAAGAAATGATGTTTAAAATCGACTCCATTATGAATAGATAAATAAACTTGTTCTGCGACAACTGAACATACCAAACAATAGATGAATAAATAAATAAACTGAACATCAAACGTAGATGGGCAACAGATGCAGTTGGTTAGTTTTGTGTCCTTTTAATGTGACGACAGCACAGATCGATGCAGCCACTCGACTAAAACTTGATTGCGTATTGCCCGAGATTTGATCAGGTGTGTCGAGGAGTCATCAAGATAAATTAGCCGGCAACTCGAGGGACTTGCGACGGTGTGAAGTGTTGAGCAGGTGCTCGGACACTTGTAGATTGTTGGACCGCACATGGGACTGTGTGGTCTGATTGGATTTGGTTAGTTTCTTTCTCAGAAAGGGAAACCTAAACCAGGGCTGTCTCCAGGACCCATCCTTCCGTCCCAGGACGGAAATTTGCTTGTTGGGACGGAAAAAAATTAAACCCTGTCCGTCCCAAAAATATCAATATCACGACCTAAAACTGATGAAAATGTATTTTTGTAAGCTTAGAATGACAGATTCAACATTGAAAATCAAAATCATGGGCTTCGAAACAATGAGTGGGACGGAAAAAGTTTTAAAGCTGGAGACAGCCCTGATCTAAACATTAGTCAAGTTGTTTTTCTGGGGGGAAATGCATAGGGGCATTGTGAGGGAGTTCAGCAATCAAGCTCCTTCCATGGTGTGGGGTTTCGGAGAATTTTGAGTTAAAAGTGGGCATTTTAAGGCCTTTTGAGGGGGGATGTTACTGTCGGACAGGTCACAGTTGAAGACTGGTCTAGTAGTAAATAGCATTCCAAAATTCTCCGAAACTCCACACCCCGGGAGGGGCTCGTTCGCTTAACTCCCCCCTTCCAGGGTGTGGAGTGTGTAGTTTCGGAGAATTTTGAGTTAAAATTGGGCATTTTAAGGCTTTTTGAGGGGGGAAGTTACTGTCGGACAGGTCACAGTTGAAGACTGCCTTAGCAGTAAGAAGCATTCCTGATCAATCTGTATTTGATACTTATCTGATTCCCAGGGTAAAGGGCCTCGTGGTTTAAGTATGAGGGCACAGCACCCCTCCTTAGAAAAATCCCTGCTAAACCTGAACGATATTGAGTTTGTTTTATGATACCTAATCATATGGGTTTAAGGGATATACTATAACTGGGTTTTGTTTGTGTTAAGTCTTGGTGTATGCTTGGGAAAGAAAAGTGTTAAAAGGTACACATCTCTCTCTAGGTATTAAATGTACAATTCAATTGTACATGTACACAATGTATGCTTGTCTCTCTGTGCTTTATATTTCATTTTGTTCTAAAGTGAGGGTGAATATTATAACATACATGTTTGTACATAGGTTTGCAAACCATGAGCTCATTTGAATTATTACATGATACAGAATAAATCAAGCAGGTTGATGAATTATTTGAATTGTTATATGCTTCTTGTAATTGCAAATGTACATACAAGAACATATTTTATGTCTTATGATTTCCGATATCCTTTGACAGCAATTAATAGAAACATTGTCTCTAGTCCCATGCAATGTACCTGTACTTTTCATCTATAATTCATATGCCAAAAATAGTTACTCAAGCAACTGGCTAAAATTTTCAAATTTTATCCAGTTCCTTGAGTAACTATTTTTGGCATATCTTATTACCCTTCATCAACCTATATAACTGATATTCTCAATAATGTTGTTTCGGTGTGATTCACGGATCTGTGGGTGTCCCAAAGTCTTCTCAAACATGCCGTCACCACGCTGCTCGTCCTACCACCTGGGAAATAAAACACTGCCCATAAAATATTTCCCCAAGCTATCGGAAAGAACATGCTTTGTATGCACATCAGTCACCAGCCAATGATTGCGATTCAGCCATTAATTTACACATAAGCAATTAACTGTGTCAGTAGTAAGACTAACATGTTTATTATCGTCTGACGTTGTACGCCACAGGACCCTCAACAACCCGGCGGATCAGATGGACGTCATCGGGGTGGGAGGGATCGACTTTGAGGACAAGATTGCCAGGTTTTCTTCTCGCGGAATGACCACCTGGGTAAGATGCGCTGTATATAATTCTTAGACAATCTTTTAAGGTGGCCAACTGTTGCAGCACAACAGGTTTCCTAATGTGTGCAATTTTGAAAGAGGTGCAAGGATCTCCCCAAAAATTTGGTACAACGATGGGGCTAGGGGTAGAATTTAGAGTATGATGGTACTAGGGGTAAGATTTAGTGTATGATAATGCTACAGGTAAAATTTAGAGTATGATGGTGCTGGGGGTAAGATATAGAGTATGGTGCATCGATGGTGCTAGAGGTAAAATTTAGAGTACAATTGTGCCAGGGGTGAGATTTAGAGTAAGATGGTACTAGGGGTAAATTGTAGAGTACATGTATGATGGCTAGGGGTAAAATTTATATTACGATAGTGCTAGGGGTGCTTGCGAGATGGTCCTAGAGGTTACACAGTTACTGAGTTAGCTTCCTTCACTGACCTTCCAGGTGTGGCCAGCATTTATCTTAAGGTGATTTGTGATGTTCAACATGGGCCATGGTTCTCAATGCCACACGCCTAGAAGCAGTGAGCTCTCCTGGCACATGTTGAAAGTCACAAATCAGCACTCCCTTTTATACTCTCCAAGCAGAGGTAAGATCCGGGGTATTTTCGACATATTTTTGCGGTATTTTGTACGTCTTTCTGCTTTTCCGTTTTTAGTTGGGTCTCCCTCCTCTTAGGAAGTAGAAAAACGTCCAAAACACCGCGAAAATATGTCGAAAATACCCCGGATTTTACTTCTGCTTGGAGAGTACCCCTTTATAGATAAATCCTGGCTGCACCTAGGAGGTCTGCGAAGAAGGGTCTTAGACAGCCTCTCACCCTCCTGAAGTTGGAAGCATTTTGCCTTTTTCAATTACAAATGGAGGGAGTTTCTTGCAAGTCAATCTTACCTCAGACTGCATTTTAAAGACACAAGAAAAAATATTCATTAGAATAGAAAACCCTGTTTTTGATGATGGTTATGGGGTTACAGTATCAAGGGGATGGCACCACTGTTCCATTCTTAACAAAGTACAGTTTCGGACAATGTTATGTGTACTTTGATTATCACTCTGGGCTAAATGCACATACATTATATACTTCCAGGATGGTAACCTAAAATAGTAAAAGAAAAATGACTGGTAACATGTATAAATCCTAACCACCACCCTCATGTCTTATTTTTGCCAAAATTCTTTTAAAATTTCGGGCTCAGTCCCTGCAAAGAACTTTTAAAAAAAACACTACCATGAACTCGACTTGCTACAAAATGGGCACTAATCAAACAAAGGCAGACTTGCCCTTTGATACTCATGAAAGCTGTTTCCAGGGCTGCGAACGGAGAGATCTGAATGGCGAGGATTCATCAGGGGGTGTAGTCAGCTGTGGGGGTCCAATTAGTTTCTGCTAATTAATGCCGACTGCCTCAAGCCCAGAGGGGACCGGTCTGTAGGGCCGTTACTTCTACACCATTGGGCAAAATTGAAAGGGGGTTTCCCAGCTCGAGCTTGGTGGGGTTTAATTACCAACCTTGAAGCTGTACATGTACGTAATTTGCTTTGGTCTGTTACAGTACAAGTGTTCTACATCTCTTCATTTGCTATTCGTTTGGACACTTTCATTATGCAAAGTTAATGAGGTGTATTTCACACCTATTAATTTGAATGTGTTACATGTAGAAGCCAAAATCTGCCAGTTTGTGGTATACTTATTACTATTAGTGATGCAACAAATTTCAAGCAACATTTGGAAAGAAAATAACGAAAAAATTGTAGCCTAAAAATTAGAGGTAGCTTGACGGGGCAAATGAACTACCAGTTTGCGATAGATTTTCCCTCTTTTTAGATCATTATTGAGATGTACGGCTTTGCTTGTATGTTTATTTTGTAACTCCTTACTATAGCTACAGATATGCATTATTTTACAATGTACCTCTATTCCGTAGACATGCGTTGTACACTGTATATTCTACTTACAAAGGGCCACGGGTTTGATTGTACACACAGTTTTTATATCCATGTGAAATTTGATGCAAGATGTAGATGAAATCACTGAATCTTATGACTTCCAGCCAACACACACGCGCACCATTAAAAGCAAATTTTCCCTAATATGCGCACAACCAAAGGTCCTAATCAAAGGTTAAAAGACTTTCAGACTTTGATGTATTTTCCTTTGATCGGCGTAATGGCTGTAATGTATTCGATTTAATATGCATGGGGGGCGATCCTCGGTGGGCCTTATGCTGGCAGGTGGTGATGCAACAGGCTGGTACAAATCCGGGGCACAGAAAGCCGCCGACCTGCCTCACCAGCAGGTGCTAACGAGCCTCTCTCTCTGCGCCCCGGTCAAGGCAAATGCAGGGAGGTGACCCGTGAAGCTGCCCTCTGCCCCAGCCGTCGGCACTCGTATGGACGGCGCACCCATTAGGGGAAGTCTGTAACATGTTGTATGTGTTTGTCCCGCCGACTGTAGGAGCTGCCGGGAGGTTATGGGAGAGTCAAGCCGGATATCGTCACCTATGGATCCGGGGTCAGGGGATCCGGACTCAAGTACGTACACATGTCGTATTTTGTAGGCATCAGCTCAAGGCAGGTCAGAATGTTTGCATTTTTGCGAGGATACTGCCCCCCACCGCCAACCCTGATATTATGTTCTCAGTTATTTGGATGAAAGTTGTTTTGTTTCTTTGCTTGTCCAATATTTGTCAGGCTTTCTATTTTGTCAGATTTTACTTTTGTCCATACGCAACCTGACGAAATAGAAAGCCCTACAAAATCAACTAAAAAGACGTCAAAAAAACAAACCAGAGCGTATCCTCTGCTTGGATAGTATATGTGTATTGCTATGCTATATGCATGCACATGTATGTGGTGTTTATGATATTTGGCAAGAAAACATGTAGTGGTGGCTCATATGCTCACAGTATGTAAAATATGCTGGTACATGCCAGTAAATGTAGCAGCATTATGCAGACATTGCAAACAATGTCTGAAGGAGGCATCTGAGTAATGTCTCCTATACAATGTAGCTCCACATTATTCATTCTTTAATTTGACCTCTAGGACATTGACTCCCTTGTCCCTCCATAGCAAAGAATGGTAGCATGAGATCTGATAGATGTAATATTGACTGCTAGCCAATCCTTTTTTGGGGCACCTCAAATGCAGATTTTCCATAGTACAGCATATACAATATTAGACCTGGAACAAATGTGCAATTGTTCATGTATACAAATAAGAAATCCAACATGAATTACAATTTAGAATGGGAATGCTAGACAGGTCTGTCTAAACAATATTTCCAGGGACACGACAGTGTGGTTTGTTTGCATTGTTTTCACTGGGGAAAATGTCATGGAAAGGTATTTCATTTCATTTCATACGAGCAAACATGTCCTTAACGTGGATTTATAGGGAAATTTCATGGAGAACAAAGCTTTTGTTTTCGTCTGCTTGCCGGTCGTGACCTTCAAACTGTAGTGATAGATCCAGCCATTGTGGGAGGTAAATGCAGCTTACCATCGACATTTTGGGGAATAAAGGGATTCGGAAGCTGAATGGAATATTGACTCAACGATATTTGTAGATGCAAATGAAAATGCAAATATTACATTGCGTAGCTTCTTAAAGCATCCTGATATTTGTAGATGCAAATGCAAATATTACATTGTATAGCTTATTAAAGCATCCTCACATTTATTCATATTCCATTTATTCTACAAGATTAATACAACGATGCTGTGTACTAATAAGTATGATTTAAAAGACTTTCACTTACCCCCCCATATAGAAAAACCTGCAGAGTTAAGAAAATTTGACAATTGCAGTAAAAGAATATCATAAACAACTTCCAATTATGCAAGCTAAAAGAATGGAGGCTCATTGCAGTAATTCCAGCCCTGATTGGTTTAGGAGTACATGTAATGCTAGAGTCACAATTCCAACCCGGGGCCCGGCCGGGCAGCTTGTGGGAACGAAAACTATGATATAAGAGACAACAAAACACACAAAACTTTGTTAACATCTCTCCTTACCATATGTTTATTCTTGATATGTATTTCTTATTCTTTGTTTTTCCAAACAGCCCGGTCGGGCCCCGGCTTGGAAATGTGACCCTAGCCTAAGATAGAAATCGACTGTTCCATTGTTGTGTCCATAACATTCCAACCGCAAGGAAGACCACTAATGTTTTACATTTGGAAAATCGGCCCCTTACGGCATCTGCTGGGATTAGCAGGGATTTGATACTGGCTTCGTCCCAGACAACCGGGGATCAACCCTTGAGAAAGCTCACTTCCCATTAGCAGACCCAGCAGCTAGCTGTGGACTATCAAAATCCTGTTTGGGGTTTTGTATGGATTAAGGCCAACCCAGCGGGAGGCCGGGGCTAATTGCTGGAGGCCATTGAAATGCCTCGTTATTGCCCATGCAGCACTTGTGCCCCAAATGGTGGCCATTCTTTACTCTGACCTGTCAGTGATTTCTTCCTCTGCCACAGTTAGTTACATGTATAAAGCAAATAGTTGCTCTGAATTCTAATAGGTTATTCGTTGTGCACACTTGAGTTCAAAGTTGAAAAAATTGGCACTGCCTGGGCACTTTAGAAACAAGCTGCTAGGTGGCCCAAACCTACACTACTAGTACTTCTTCCTGACATCAAAAGCTATCTTCCACAAACATAATTTTTCTAAAGGATAAAAGATTTTTTTTAAAGTTCTGCTGCAGTACCAAGAAAAGCCGCCAAGGGGCTCAAGATCAACCTTGACCTCCATTTTTCCAAGACCAGTACCCATATACCAAATGTTATCATTGTTCATCCAGACATTCTTAATTAACTTTTGCTGACCACAAATATGCAGAGACCACCACAAGCCACCTTTGCAGGCATGCACCTTACTTGGAATCTCATACATTTGCCCCCAACAACTCCAACACATTGACAAGGTGTCCCTGTCGGGAAGAAATGTTGCCTGATTTATTGCGGTCCTCTAAAACTTCCAAAAGCCTGTTTTATAGGTTAATGTGTATTTCCATATAAGCCCCACGAGCTTATGGGTATAGGTCAAAGGTCGCCCTGTTGCTGTTTTACTTGACCCCATTTTATGTACGACAGTGTTTCCACATAATATATAGAATTTCTAGATTGACTGTAATGAATGATAGAAATCACCTGTTATATTTTCTCGATTTTATATTTCAATTTAGAGGAGGAAGACAAGGGCATTTGAAGCGCGTTGTTTGGAGAACGACGATGGAGTTCACAGGCTTTTCCTGCATGAGGAGGTTTGACAGCTTGATGGATGCTGCGCAAGTGTCCTCATGACCTCTTCATAAGTGGGGGGTTGAAAACATTGGATTTAGGATCCCTATAGATCAGCTGCTCTTTGGAAGAGATAAGTCGGGTAATCCTCTCGGGCAGTTGGATACGGGGGAAGAAGTCGCAATCTAATGCACGAATGTGTGGACGTTAATAGATGTGGTTGATCGGTAGGCGTTCTCGACGTTTCAACTTGGACTTGACGGGGAAACCTCTCCGTAAATAAAGTGGATGGTTATTAGGTTGGTGACAGTGATTGCGTTTGATGTTGTCAGGTTTGCGCCTCCTTGTCTCTATGAAGTCCTTCGTTCAGTTTTAGACATGGAGAGACATTACGATTTGGGTTTAAAACCCTACGTGTGCACAGTTTTATGCCCAAACATTCGAGACAATTTGCTGTGCCTAACTCAGTAACTGCTTCTGTTTGTTTCTTGCAATACATGTAGATAACTAAACAGATGTTTGGAAACAAAATAAGGCCCCTTTCCACTCCATTCTGCATGATTAACACTACTATCTCAATGGATAAATGATCCGGTGACAGCCTGCCTCAGCTAGTGCAAAGCACCGAAACGCAGTGATGATGATGATGATGATGATGATGATTTGGTTAGAATCTAGTTGAAGGTTTAGGTTATTTATTTAACCAGGAATACATTTCGCCTGGTGGCATGTTCAAGGACTCCTGGGGGGTCCACTCCAACCCCTTACATTGTACATGGAATTATATGGTAACAATAAAAATGGCAGATAATTATTGATAACAAATAAGATGGGAATGAAGATTAAGTAACCAAAGCAAGTTTTTGTCCTCTCTATAACAGTGCATTGTGACGAAAAAGACGTCTCTCACAACATGCATAATTTTCACACTTGTTAGTTCCTGGAAAGGCTTTGGCCTTTGTTTATTCATGAGAAGCTCAAATTGGCCTGCAGGCCACTTTTCATGTACAGTAGGTCACGGAAGAGGTAAGGGTCAGACAGATTCTAACAAGAGATACCGATTATATCGTTAAAGTTCTAAGGAATCTTCAAATATGTGTCATTACACATACAAATGGTACAAAACACGTAACAGGGTCAAATCTTGTACATGATGGTTCTCGTCCGTTGGTTTGTACTGAAGGTTAGGACAGATCCATGTGCTGTAGAGCGCCTTGTCTCACAGCCAGTTGTGCGTAGCAGCAGCGGTTATTGGTTGTTTAATGGCTGTGCGCTCTACCGTGACCAGGAAACGGTCCCCAGTGTCCCAGCTGATCTTCCATCTTGCCTAAATGCTGCAGGGTCAATTGCCTGACCTCTGGTGGACAACAGTCCTATCGACCTTATCCATGGAAAACCCTGGATAGAGCTGCTACAGTCTCTGTATCCTGAGACAAGCCTCGATAGATGCCTAAGATGGGGAAGTCCTCTCTAAGCTTAGGTTCCACTAGTGTGCATTAGGAGCAAATTCTCGGTAAATTTTGGACAACAGTCCTATCGACCTTATCCATGGAAAACACTGGATCGAGCTGCTACAGTCTCTGTATCCGTAGGCAAGCCTCCATAGATAGTCAGGTCCTCTCTAAGCTTAGGTTCCACTAGTGTGCATTAGGAGCAAATTCTTGGTGAATTTCGGACAACAGTCCTATCGACCTTATCCATAGAAAACCCTGGATCGAGCTGCTTCAGTCTCTGTATCCGTAGACAAGCCTCCATAGATATGGAGGTCCTCTCTAAGCTTAGGTTCCACTAGTGTGCATTAGGAGTAAATTCTCGGTAAATTTTGGACAACAGTCCTATCGACCTTATCCATGGAAAACCCTGGATAGAGCTGCTACAGTTTCTGTATCCAGAGACAATCCTCTGTAGATAGGGAGGTCCTCTCAAAGCCTAGGTCCCACAAGTTCACAGTAGGAACAAATTCTTGGTAAATTTCGAACAACATTCCTATGAACCTTATCCATGGAAAACCCTGGATAGAGCTGCTACAGTTTCTGTATCCAAAGACAAGCCTCGGCAGATAGGGAGATCCTCACTAACTAAGCCTAGGTCCCACAAGTTCACAGTAGGAACAAATTCTTGGTAAATTTCAAACACCCTCTATTTGATAGCAAGCAGTAAACAGCTTTAAGGCCTGGAGAGAAAAAATGTTCTGTTTCCGGTAATTACCCCTAGCAAAAACCTGCCGACCTTTTGTTCACTTTATTGATAACATACTTGTGCAAGCGCCTTGTACAATGTATATCTGTACAATTACAATATGATGATTGAAAATACCAATGCCCTGAATCATTTCATTTTTACATTGATGGACCACTTTGGCTGAAATCTGAAAGAGAAAGAAGGGGGGAGGGGAAGCGAGAGAATCCCTACCTACCGACCGACCCTTATTTTTTTAAAGACTCTAACCAGAAACACAACATTTTTTCCTAGGCCTAACATTGGCATTGTACATGAACGTGGTATTGACTGCAGCAAGGCTAAGCAAACACTTCACAGTAGAGTCTTACCTCCCCGACTAAGTCCCCAAGGCTTTAGCGATCAACCAAGGGTATCCCCTAGTAGGAGTGGCCGAGAGCATGTTTGGATTTGGCTGTCTTCCAGCAGTCCCATCCTGCGTCCCATGAGGACGGAAAGGGCAGGAAGGCTGATGTGTTCCTCCATGGGTGGGATGAGCGACCATTAGATGGCTCAATTTTGGAAGTTTATGAAACTTCAACATGACAGTGGAGGACCAGACATGAAGGTGACATGGCTTCTGTGAAGAAGGCTGTTACTATATATATATAAGGAAAGGAAAGTGATCTCGAACCAGTTTAGCTCAGATGAAGTCAATGAACAGATGAGCTAATCTTCCACTGGTCGTGACATAGAAGACAGACGTTATGTACAATATTTACAGGTTCATTGTACCGGGGAAATCCCCCTAGCTCTTTTCGACAAGCACAATGAACAGTGGACCACCGCTTACACTGTAACGTCCAGTCCTAAGGACTACCGGTACGACCCTTTCCGATAGCGTGCATGTCGGGTGAGCGACACAGCCGGGATCGAACCCGAGGCATCTAGTTTCAGAGGCAAGATCGCTAACCAGTGCACTGGACTATGCACGCTACCTTGTAGCTACTGTACTAGAATCATTATCAGAATCATTATAATCACTAGTAGTGATAGATTCCCAAGGAGATTTTTTATTGACCCCAGCTGGTATAACACAGGCTACCATTAGGCAAACAACTGTTGTTTAAATGGGCTACAAGACAAGGGTGTTGATATACATGTATGATTCTCCAAAACCTGAAAATACTGCTACGGTGCCCCAAATCCCCACATTTCATTTGGACCTCAATAGCTACCAACATGCCAAAATTCAAACAAATCCATCAACAAGATCTTGAGTTATAGATGTAAACACACACTCAGACAAAAACAGGACCCCTGTTAAAGGTCACTATCTTCCAGGAGGTAATGATAAGAGCAAACATAGACATCAGAACATCTGTTACTCATACTTGCATGTAATCAAAATAGGCATAAAAAAATAAGACTAACTCAATCATAACATTTATGATGAAACAAAACTGCCAGCAGACAGAAAACTGCCTGCAGACATTGAGACGGTCTTCAGATCCTCTAAGAATGATGTTTTTCAAAGCTGAACTGTTGTTGGAACCATAAAGTACAACACTAATTGTTGAGAATTATAGTAGCCAGTTGGAAATACATGTACCCAGCTTCCCAGGCACACAGCACAGCAGCAGCTGGCTATGTTACACTGAACAAACTGTCACACCTACATGTGTAACCTTTGCACATCTAGCTGCGAGCGTTGTTTGAAGCTACATGTACATGTACATTGTATGTCTAGTGAGGACGCCCCTACTGTACATGTACTTGGTGGCAGCTAGTTCCGGGGATGAAATTTTTTGAACGCATCAATCCTTTGGTATTTGCATTTCTGAGCTGGTATTACATACCAGATAATAATGATGCAGTGATATTTGATCTTTAAGCCACAGGCTAACCTGAGATGTTACCTGTTGTTTTACCTGTAGGAGTGGCTGCCGTACCTTGTCTGGCACCAGTGTGGCCTCACCTGTGGTGGCTGGTGCTGTCACCCTGCTCGCCAGGTAAGTTTCATCTTCAACAGGTGTGCCATATGGCAGTAAACAATACAAGAAAACGTTTTTGCTTTGATTGACATGTTATATGAAAGTACATGTATATAAGATATAATGGAACATGTTTGTCAGAAATTTTGAAGGAATAGTGATCTAGAAATGAAAATACATTTCCTTTTTTATCAGGTAACTGGAAACATGTGATTATCCTAGGACTTGCTAATTTCATGTAGCCAAATTGCATTTGTTATCCAACTCCTGAACATAATGATGGTTGGTATACGATTCCACTGAAATTGCTGCATTTCCACCCTTCCTCCCTGTGTATGTATGTGAAGTTCTATTCTCGTCACTCCTCTTACACGCATGACAAAGTACACTAAAGTAGCCGTGATTATTCCATGCCTCTTGCCTTCTTCTCATTTTAATGGACCTTCCATTTGCTTCCATTATCTCCCTATTTGCACTACATTGACAAGTAGTCAGGCGGACTGTAATGCACTGTTACCCTAGTGATTTCTCCTCTCTCCACAATTAAAGCCGCACTTAGTGTGTTCTCCGGCAGTCGGGTAACAAGGAAAGCCTCTCCGAGGGCAGAGTTGTGAAGATTTCTTGTATAACAGTCCTGGAATGCAAAGCTTCGACATGTGAACTCTTTGCCATTGTGTCACAGCTTGGTATACTTACTGTAAAAGGGGAAATGTCGGTGGGGATTTAATTTTGCAGTAGGGAGAAAACGGAGTGCTTGTGGTGGTTCTAAGTTTAGTTTTTGTCTGTTTGAAACAAGGGGAAATTTAGACAGAAGACGGAAGAGAAATATTCGCGTTGGTTTTAAGTTCATGTGATAAAGAGGTCACTACAAAAACACAAACATTAAACGTTGATGAAGAATGGTTCAAAATGGAGGACGTGTATGTGTGTGTGATGCTACCTCGTTCTGTGTCATTTCAATGCAGTGATTCATCGTATTTCCAAACATTCACCATTTCACAAAGGGATGACTTTGTGCAAAATCAATCGAAGGAACGAAGGAGAAATGACTGCTTCTTTCTCTTTTGACCTTGTGAAACAAATAAGAATGGTTCAAAATAGAAACCAACCTATGCCAATGCAACGTGTATGTGTGTGTGTGATGTTGCATCATTCTGTGTCGTTTCAGTGCGGTGATCCATCGTTTTCCCATGGTGAACCCGGCCAGCATGAAGCAGGCACTAATGGCCTCCGCCCGCCGACTGCACGGAGTCAACATGTTTGAGCAAGGTAAGCTCTCCTTGGAGCTGCAGTCTTTTTACATCTGTGACTTGATTTGATTTTGTTTTATTGGAATTGCGACAACTACAATACACGTGGGACTTAGGCAGCTATTGCAGGGGTCGTGACCCACGCATAGAGCATTACAGAACAGGTAGCAAAACATACATTGCATAGACTTAGGCCCTACATGTACAAATCACAAACAAAGCAATGAATACGATCTAGAAAAGCAGCATGGCTAAACACAACCTAACTGTTTGCAGGCAAGACAAACTGTTGTATGTTCCCTCTGTATTCCCAGGGACAACTGTTGAGCTAATTAGTTCACGGTCGGCAGATGTAGTAGGTAATGGGGGAGGAAGGAGACAGATAACTCCAGATAACATTAGTAACAAGCCCTTCTTGAGTAATTCCCTTTCAAAGTCAGACGCAAAACCTGCTCCGGCAGTTCCAAAAGAGCTGCTAGGGGGCCCAAACCCGTACCACTTACTCTCTGTCCAAAGATCTATGTAAGCCTCAAAAATCAGGACCATAGCATGTCCAGAACACGAAATATCCAAACAGGAAGTTCCGCTGCTGTACCGTAAGAAGCCGCTAAGGGACCCAAAATCTAAATGTTTTCAGGTCTCATCAAAATCTACCAGCATACCAAATATCAAAACAATCCATCCAGGCATTCTTGGGTTATGCTGGTCCACTACAGACACACCCACAAATGCTACCCTCTGCATAACCTTCTCGGCGAAGGTAATTATTAAGCTAAATGTGTTAAGCGCATGTCCTGCTGTTACAACCACTTGTTGTGTTGGAAGAAAGTTTCAGTGTTCGCAATTTTGTTCTTTTAATGAAAAAGCTTGATGTACAAGACGTTATCTAGTCAGCTCCACGTAGGTAATGGTTACTGTACATGTAGTTCAGGCAATGATTTTCTGTAACAATATTAGCATTTCTTCCTAGTTTTTACAAGCAACATATGAAATTTGTATTATGTTTAAAGGAAAAATCCTTCCTGCACCTTTTGATGTATTGGGTGGTGCCCATCTCCATTTATAGGCCTTGGGCCACACAATAGTATAAGCGCTACAGCAGATTTGCTAATCCACTGGTAGTGGTGTGTGTTCAACTACCATAGTCTTTCTTGTAAGGGCTGAGTGCGAAGTAGAGAGAGCAGCATGTACTATATATCAAGTACCTCCCAAAAACAAAGGAAGTACTCTAACCACTAGGCTATTGCATTGGTCATAAATTTGTGTAGACCATGTAATATACAAGTGTGGTTGCAAGTAGAACTTAAAAATTTTGTATGGTTGTTTTATTGGTTTAAGTTACAATTACACTCTTTACAGAGGAACGGAGAAGCAATATGCTCATAATTTGCATTCGAGTCATTATTTACTGGTTGTATACATATTTATGTGCAAACAGACAACCTATAAGTTATGAGAGCTGTTCAATAAGATACCCTCTGCTGCCACTTCCAGTTATAGGAAGCTGAAATTGTAGGAAGCTGAAAATTGCCAATCTTGGCACACTCCGTAAGCTTTAAACATTGTTCCTTTTCATCTATGGGGCATTTGTGTATTAAAACTTTTAATGAACATACTGCATATTCACTTGAGAAGAATTCCTCACCTCTACTTGACTGGTGCTCTGTGGAAGGGGCCGTGACGGAAGGAGAAACTCTGGTGGTTTTCCACGGGCAATGTATCTAGCGCAACACGTCAACTCTAGCTGTTGCATAGGTACATTGGTCAGTGGGAGCGCACCCCTTACAACGTCAGGTGAAGCAATGTTGAACAATAGAACAATCCTGACTGTCCATCACAATTAGCAGTTCAACCAATGATAGCATGGCAATTATTAGTTCGACCAATGAGAGAGTAGCTGCATGTCTTTTGAATATTTGCGTTTTTAGGCTCTTTTCCTTTCCATTTCTACGTCAAGCTTTGGGATTGGTTGATTAGACAGTTAATTAACTATTAGAAATTATATAGGACTGTACAAACATAGTCTTGTCCCATACTGCATAGTCTTTTTGTTGAGTAGTAGTCGCTATACATTGTGTCTCATTCAATTGTTGAGCATTAAAGTTGTCATTATCATTATCTAACATGGAAGAACACAATCCAGTTCAGTAGTTCTAGTATGATGATAAAAAGAATGTCTTTAAGTTGTTCATAGTAGATCGTGGATCCGGTGATCAGTCATATACTCAAAACAAGTACACATTTTAAGAGTATCGATACTACCGACCGTTTTGAGTATATATTTAAATGCAACAATCCCCACAATACGAAAATAGGTAAATATCTTAACGACTGCTTTCACATTAGGAAAAATACCGAAACTAATGATTAAACCAACTCGATCATAACTGTTACGCTATATAGAAATGTATGCTAGCCCTTATTGTATTGTATTAGTAATTAGGATGCTATATCAAAATATATACTAGCCCTTATTGTATTGTATTGTATTAGTAATTAGGATGTTAAGTTTTATTCTATACTTCTACTTTGTATTATGTTTACGAATTCTTGCCATACTTTGTACCATGTACAATTGTCGTGCAATAAAGTTCTTCTTCTTCATTATATTTTTCTTTTGTTGTCTATATGCCAGCCAGTGTCTCAGAAAAATGTGCCATTTGTGTTGCTATTGTCAGCAGTGTGGTTCAGTTTTGATTTCATAAATATATACAGTACCTGTAAGTGTATGATCCTCGCCATTTTGAGTTGCACATCTCAATTAAAGTGGTGTCTAACTTTGTGAGTTATGTAAGAAAAGTGATAGGTGGTTGACAGTTCTGAAATTAGCTTTCAGTTTCTTGGTTTGCACTTTATCATGATGCTCTGCTTGTTTGACAGGCCATGGCAAGTTGGACCTGTTGAAAGCGTACCAGGTCCTGAACAACTACAAACCCCAGGCTAGGTAGGTACTGGGCTGAGTTTAGGATATCTGTGTGAAACACACGTTCAGTGTTCTGTGCAAGGCTGTCTTCAGGTTTTTTCCCCTCCATCCAAGGATGGAAATTTGCTTGATGGGACAGACAAAAATTCCACCGTCAGTTTAAGATATAAATTTTGTGACATGAAACTAAAGAAATCGTATCATATTTGTCAACGTAAGATATCAGATCGTACCACGAAAATCAACAACATGGGCTCCTGAACCATGAGTGGGACAGAAAGAATTTAAAGCTGGAGACAGCCTTGGTTTTGTGTCCCTTCTAGCAATCAATAATCCTCTTATTTGTCTCTATGTAAGCCAAAACATTTGATTTTGTTGAAGACAGAAATAAATACATTGATTTGGGCCTATATATGTATATGCAACAATGCTTACACACCAAATCACAAAACACCTCAAATGCAGAAAAATTGGATAAGCCTTTGTGTTGTAGCTATCAGTATCATGAGAATCTTAATAATTCTTCTCAAAGTATTCTAGAAAATATTACCATCAAATCAGGTTGGTTTAAGTGGAATTTTGTCATGTTTGATACTGCAGTAAATATGGTAGCTTATCTTTAACTATTATCATGGGTCTGTAGGGCTTTACCAGTGTTATAAATGTGTGGATTGAATTCTAACCAGTACATTTTTATGTTGAATCTTTACCAGTTTGAGCCCCAGCTACATCGATCTGACAGAGTGCCCATACATGTGGCCTTACTGCACTCAGCCCATCTATTATGGAGGAATGCCCACCATCATCAATGTGAGTGACTCTCTACCATCTCTTACTTTCCAATAGACCGATCCTGACTGTCCATCACAATTAGCAGTTTCAGTTTCAGTTTATTTGTTTTACCAGAAATACATGTCGCCTGGTGGCGTTTTTCAAAGATTTCTGGGGGATAAAACCCCTTACATATAAATACAAAGCAACATTTTAAAATATCAAATAATGACAAATGATACAGCAATAAAGGTTTACTTGAAAATGTAAGTCTTCAACAAAGAAAAGAAATCATAATTAGATGATAACCGAAGTAACAATAACTCAAGAGACTAGAAATATTGAATCAAAACATAATGGAGAGTCAATGAAATAAACTTAAATGTAACAGAATTTGCATATCATTGTGAAAATTATAGGAGAAATCATATCAGTAATGACTCTAATCGTCAAATCATATTATCAAATAAAAACAAGTAGAAAGCATAATGATTCATTGAGGAGTTCAACCAATGATAGCATGGCAATCATCAGCTCCACCAATGAAAGAGTGCCTGCCTGTTGATCAGATATTTGCATATTTATGTTTTAACCATGAATAATAAGCCTTTAACAGTATCTATTAAATTGTAACAATACTTTACATTTGGAACCGCATCATCTCACCATTGTTGCTTAACAGAATCTATTAATGTAAGAAAACTTTACGTTTGGGACTGCATTGTTAGCAGTAACACCTAGCTTCAGTGCACTGTGAACCAGTCAGTATTGCCCTGATGAAGATGACAGACAGTCGTCGAAACGTCGGCTCTTGTAAAATACTTGGTTGTGAATAAAAGAACCTTGCTATTCCATTATTTATGTTTTAGTTTTGCATTTCTAGCTATGGGATCTGTCCATTTTGTGCTTTCTGTTGCAATAAAAACATACCAGACAGCTACTAGCCATTTGACATTTACAGAAAGGTTACATGTTCACGAAAGTGGCTGAACTTTAACTCCTTCGTCACATCCTCCTTTCCTAGAATGCCTTGTACATATTAGGCCTAGGAAAATTGATGTTGTGTTTCTGATTACGGTCCTAAAAAATGACAGTCAGTAGATCTGCCTAGGGATTAACTTTCTTTTTTTAGACTTTGGCCAAAGTGATACAACAAATACAGTTTGATAATCTGAAACATGGATCAGTATTTTGTAAGTGTAGTGAGTCTAGAAAGTCGCATATGCCCCGTAGAACCTCCACCGGCTTCAATGCCGCTTTCACTGGCCAGAGACATTCGAGCCTATGGACTTGTCCAACCCTGTTTTCAGCACTTAGGTGTCAGATCAAAATTTGTATGTCTCTAGCCAGTGGCCCACCCAAAAGAAAAGGCTAGGGTCGGCATGTTTTTTCCTAGGGTCAGTCTGGTAACCGGAAACACAACATTTTTTTTTCCAAATCCTTACAGTACATGTGTCTGGAACAGTAAGCAAAGTGTAGTTTTGTTTGCAGTACCTACATAATCTGCTAGATGTCATGATCACCAAACCACTCTCATGACAACATTAGAATTAGCATTTCAGTACATGCCAGTACCTCTTGACTGTCCTTTTGTGAACTCAAAAACGAAAACATATTACAGAGACCACCGTCCCCATGGCAACGTCTTTTTACGCAGCTAATCTTGTTGAAATAAAGCCTTCATCTAACAATATGTGTGATATGTGACAAGAAAAATGTAGGGTCTATTCTCTCCTGCTTGAGTTGTGTATTTAGTGATTGCAATGATTCTTCCATCAAGTCAATAGATACTGCCGAAAATAATTACTCAAGCAACTGGATAAAATTTTGAAACAGTCAGACGTTTCAGACAGCATCCAGTGTCTTTCATCAGTGACCAAATTTTATCCAGTTGCTTGAGTAATTATTTTTGGCGTATCTTACTACCTGGATGTCTAACTTTCATCAACGTATCAATAGATACTGCTTTGTTTGTTTGTTTGTTTGATTGTTGGTAAATGTATCCAATGCAGGTGACGATTTTGAACGGCATGGGAGTGACAGGGAGAATAGTGGACAAGCCCATCTGGCAGCCATATACACCACAGAATGGAGACTATATAGAGGTGTGTGTCAACTAAGGACATCAGGATGTGCAGTGTTAATTTCTTGGTTAACGGATTTTTTTGTAAATTTTAGCAACAAAAAAAATCATGAAAACAGAAGGCTGGGGTGAAAACTTGCACCTGACCCTGTTCACTCCCTGAAACTGTGTGCACCAAAGCACAAACTTTCCTCTGAGATTCTGTTTTCCTGTTGATTTTCCAATCTAGCATATTTTTTAAAATTCCTTTAACCAAGAAATTAAAATGGTGTGGCCTAAGATTGGATTAAAACATAGCAGCAATATTTAACGGCATTTGTAGCAAACTCATGTTAGTTGTTAAGCTAAAATGAGTAAAGCAGCAAATTGGTCCCAGTGAGATTGTCTGTCTTAAGTAGACAGCACTGTGATTAATTCCTATTGGCCAGGCAGTATCAAAGCAAGGAATGCCCAACCAATCAGCACCAATGTTGTTTGAGTTACTGATAGCCAATCAGCACCATGGGCAGTTACAGCAATGCAATCAGGACCATGGACAGTGATAGCCAATCAGCACCAATGTTGAAATACTGATAGCCAATCAGCACTGTGGGCAGTGATAACCAATCAGCACCAATGTTGAAATACTGATCGCCAATCAGCACTATGGACAGTGATAACCAATCAGCACCAATTTTGAAATACTGATAGCTAATCAGCACCATGGACAGTGATAGCCAACCAGCACCAATGTTGAAATACTGATAGCCAATCAGCACCATGGACAGTGATAACCAATCAGCACCAATGTTGAGTTACTGATAGCCAATCAGCGACATGGACAGTGACAACCAACCAGAAAATTGCAAATAGCCAATCAGTGTAGTTGATTGTTTGCTGTAGAGAATATGAAACAGAATGTCAGGGAAACACTGATTATAGATTAATTATGACAAAATAGATGGACAAAGCCCTAATGTAATAATAACAAGTTGTCCAACATCACAGTCAGCAAATCTTCATCAACATTCCAAACTACCGTATCCTTTATTTGAAAGTCCTTTATACTGACCTACTGCATGCCCTACATCCCAGGTTGCGTTCTCCTACTCCAATGTCCTGTGGCCGTGGTCGGGCTACCTGGCTGTGTCCGTCACTGCTTCCAAGAAGGCCGCCAAGTGGGAGGGGATTGCCAACGGGCAGGTCACACTCACTGTGTCGTCACCTCCAGAGGTCAGAGTTCAACCACCTTACATTTGTACCTGTAAGATTGTTTAGGTACAGGTCTGGACCTGAATGTGTGATGTACCTGTACCTGTACCCGAACAAACTGAAACACTAGTGGATACCAGATTTATTTAGGCTGAATATCTGTAAAAAGTGTCAAACATAGAACATAGCTCTTGTGATACTAGTTTTTCAGTAGGAAAGGCCTAGTAAGACAAATGTGTTGGAGCAGGTCTAGAGCTAAACCTGTGCCTACTTTTTTTGCAAGGGGCTGAAATAATTTTTTCACAGAGCCCAGAGTATTTTTTCTTATTGATTTGAATCAGATTTTCTTCTTCTATCCTCTTTGTTTGAATCGTTTATGAACCTACAATCTAACCTTCTCATGTGTTGATGAAGGCTAGATATCTAGGGAATGAGATACTCAATACAAATCTCACTCAAGCAACTGGACAAATTTTGACTTCAGACACTGTTCAGTCACTGACGAAAGACAGCAGATTCTGTCTGAATGTTTTCAAAACTTGTCCAATTTCTTGAGTAACTTTTGTATGGAGTAACTTTTTCATGTCCCCGCTCTCATGAAGTGTTGAAATTTAGCGACATCTAAATTCCCCGATCCAGAATGATAGAAGTAGAATTACACAGTCACAATGTGGAGTTCAATCAATGAGATATTGTATTAGATAATCAATTTAGTCATACAGACTAGATAAACAAACTTGAAATGTTGTCAGTGAAGGTAAAAAAAGAATCAAACAATATTTGTATCACCAAGTTCTGATTCAAGAAATTGTTGTTTTGTAGGAGGGAGAGAAAGAAGAAAGAACCTCAACTGTCAAACTACCAGTCCGTGTTAAAGTAGTTCCAACTCCTCCAAGAAGGTATGTGTTTCATATTGAAACATATGTAGCATGTAAAATGTCTAGGCTATACAATAGGGTATACAATACATTGGTAGGAGTATGAGTCCGTAAATAGCTTCATTGGTATTCAGTCTTGAGTACACAACCTTCTTTTTCTTCTTTACTGATGTTTCACAGTAGTCATGATCAAGAGCACGTCCTTGTTGTGATAGATACGTCACAATGGGACAAGTTTACTTTGCCCTGATGAAGACAGCAGACAGTCTGTTGAAACATCAGTAGAGAAGAAAAATATGGTACATAAGAAAGCTGAACATTGTTGTTCAAGACTCACTACGTCAAGACAAGATCTGACTTTGCCGGGTTGAAGAAGAGACAGAGGTTGTCATGAAAGCTCCCCAAAGTAGCAAAGTGTTGTCTGCATGCCTTTGAATATTTCGTCAAAAGAGTCGCTACCGTTTTATGTTTGAAAAGAGATAAAGTTCAGATGATTTGATAGATCTAGAAACCTTCTGATGTAGGACTTTGTTCAACCTAGTGTTAAGGTCTGATCGTTAAGCGGAGTCCGTAAACTGATTTTCTCTCCAGTAAACGAGTCCTGTGGGACCAATACCACAACCTGCGGTACCCGCCGGGCTACTTCCCTCGCGACAACCTCCGCATGAAGAACGATCCCCTGGATTGGTGAGTCACAGTCACGGATCTATGGAGAATACCATATACCAGGATGAGGCCTGGGGAAAAAAATGTTGTGTTTCTGATTGCCCGACCAACCCTAGCAAAAATCTGCTGACCCAAGCCTTTTTTTCCTTCAACGACCTCTAGCAAGGGACATAAAATTTTTGTGAGTGATGACAATTAAAAATAGGATTTGTAATAAACATCATACATTCAGTACTTGTGCTCGTACAATGTTTACAATCTGTACAATTACAACATTATTTTTAAGATACCAGTGTACTGGTTGGATCTCTTCAGCCGAAATATTTTTTTTTTAAATGGGCACCTCTTTCTTCTATTTAATTGTGTGTTGAATAGACTAAACGCAATCATAATACTGTGAATCTTTTGCCTTGGTTATATTTTTTGCAATTAACTCTCCACCGCAAATTTACGAAACAGCAAATTAAATAAGTGGTTTATTTTTTTCAAATTCGAAAATATTAAACAATAGTACCACCTAGCAGCCAACAGCTGAATTGCGTGTAGCTATTTTACATGTTTCGCATTAAAAGGAGCATATAACAATAACAATATCGTAGGTGGTAAATTTGCATTTTTAAAGTATTACTACTGTATAACAGAATTGCCATTAACATAATGTGATCTCACAGGAATGGTGACCACCCTCACACCAACTTCAAGGACACGTACCAACACCTACGGAACGCCGGGTACTACATCGAAATCCTGGGAGCTCCGATCACTTGTTTTGATGCCAATCAATATGGTAACTGTTACCTTCCTCCTCCAGCAGTATTTCCAATAAAATTTTATCTTTCTATAATTCTAAAGAATGACAAGACTATATTTTGTACAAATAAGAGTGTTGGAAAGTGTAAACTTAGTAGAATTTCAAAGTCAATGACATTGTGTTATTGTTTTCAACATAAGATACAAACCATGGTGTTCTTCTTCAAAGTACTGAAAGTTTTGTTTCCAGTCCCAAATTGTAATTGTTACTCTGAAAGTGCTTTTTGGTTTGTTTTGTTGGAATTATCTATTTCAAGTGTTACTGCTAGTATAAGAGATAGATTTTCACTGAAGATTAATGTTTATGTTTTTCTTACAGGAACCCTACTTATAGTAGACAGTGAGGAAGAGTTCTTCCCCGAAGAAATCTCCAAGTTAAAGAGAGATATTGACAACGGACTATCAGTGATCGTCATCGCTGACTGGTACAACGTCTCTGTCATGAAGAAGGTCAAGTTCTATGACGAGAACACCAGGTGAGGAGCTGTGCAACAGCGCCACCTTTCAGAATGTAGTGGAACTGCAGTTATGGTTTAAGAAATATGCCAAATTTTCATGTTGATAGGCACTGCATCACAAAAGATAACTGACAGTAGCTGATGAAAAAACATAGCCACGATGTTGTAGCATTGGGGTCCAGTATTGGACAGTAATATCATATGTTGTTTTTCAAGTTTATTTTAACTAGGAAATTGTATGAAATTGAAAAGTAAATCTATCTCTTTTTTTGTATTGAGTAAACAATACAAGGAAAAAAAGTGGCGCTGCACTCAAGACTTATATTAACAGGCTATTTAAAATAACATAACCGAATGCCCCCTCCCTATACAGCAATATATTAGCAATAGAAGGACTAGAAAAAGAAGGTTCAATAAAGACATATGATTTGATGTTACATGTCCTCTATATCTGCAACACAGAACTGTAAGCAGCCTCACAGAGCTAGAAGTGCTACATAAACAAACTCAATTTGACCTTAGTGGCAAGAGGAACAGTTTGTAAACCACTGCACCACACACTTGCATGTTAACATGTATGTTTCTTTGACCCTTGTTCTGCAGACAATGGTGGATGCCAGACACAGGAGGGGCCAACGTCCCTGCCCTGAACGACCTCATGTACCCCTGGAACATGGCCTTCAGTGACCAGGTGTACGAGGGAGACTTTACACTGGGCGATCACGACAGTGAGTTTCCTCAAGTGTGGTATAATCCATAGACAGCTGCTCTCCCACTCGTACTCCTTCCCCCCCTGGTCAATGACCTCAATTTGGGACACCCCGGTGGCTTGGGACTTTTTAAGCATTAACTGTTATAGCAGCGGATAAGGCTAGGGAATGAAGAAATTCACAAAAACTTTTTATATATTTCACGGAGGTACATATTTGAGATCTCTAATTTCTTGTTTTCTCTCTCCCCAGTGTATTATGCGTCGGGATCCAGTATTGCCAAGTTCCCTGAAGACGGAATCATGATTACGCAGACTCTGAAGGACCAAGGTGAGCTCGTAAATACATTACAGTGTGAAGACATTACAGTGTTGGTTTTCAAAGACAGTCAGGAAAATAGTATGTCCATGAACATGTTATATCCACAGTGGATATCACAGATTTTGGAGTGGTCTCAGATTGGAATGTTTTTTGTTAAATCCTGTCTTTCTGTTTGAAATGATTACCTGTCTAGAAATACTAAGTTCTGAGAATTTAAAAACACCCAGGAACTAATTAGAAAAAAATCTGAATACATAGTGAGCTAAACGGGATTACTTTTCCCCAGGTAACGAGGTGCTGAAGCAGGAGTCCCAGACGGTGGACACCGTGCCGATCCTGGGTCTGTACCAGATGACTGGGGAGGAGGCCGGCAGGGTGGCGCTGTATGGAGACTCCAACTGTCTGGACAACAGCCATCTACAGAAAGGTAAACTCATGATGGCATAACATGAACAATACCCACAGGCTCTGCCCCTGATGGGTTTTATATTTGCAGTTTTTTTGCAGTGATTTTGAAATCAATGTACATATATTCTGTCAGTAATGAATTCTGTGTGTCCACTGGTAACACCTCAAAGGCCTGCTTCTTTACAACCACAAATATAAGTCATTGAATTTGAATGAATTTACATTATATATCTTATAGGACAGGACATGTGTAACAGTTGAAATTATATAACTCTGGAACTTTTCATGATATGAGGTTCATCTTTACATTAAATATGAAAGAGAATTCCAACAATTACTTGGGTATAAAGTACTATAAACTGTAATTGATTACTTGTGTTGCAGCTAATTCTAATGGATTGTTTGCTAACATTAGTTCTGTTGCCCTGCCCAGACTGTTTCTGGCTGCTGGACGCCCTGCTACAGTACACGTCTCACAGCCACATGCCTCCCGTGTTCGAGCAGCAGGGATCGCCTTTCTCTATCACAAACGTGGAGTTACCGGAAAGAATGGAAGGTAGGTGACGCATCTCTCTACTTGTTGTGTTGTGTATGTGTTTGAGTATGGTGTTGGGTGACTTTGTCCTGTATTGTAAGGCTAGCTTTCACAAGAACAGGATTTGGAGTGTGCAGCATCTCTGTGTCTCTAAAAGGAGCACACCCAACTTTATTTTGGGTCTCACTTTAAGGCTGTGGTTAGGGATGTCCCTCAGATAAGATGTTAATTGGAGGTCCTGTGTTTGAGGAGAGCTATACCTCCAGCATACCAAAGAACCCACCACACTCATCAAAAAGAGTAGAGGTCCATCCCAGTGTGAGTGGATCAAACCTTACAGCCAAGTCTCCAGGTTGACATCTTGAAAAGGTGATAGTCGCCTGTCATGTCAATTCTTCCACAAATGTGGTAAATCTTGATGAATGAATATGGAAATCTTTTGTCACATCACAGTCTACAATATTCCTGTAAACTTGTAAGGGTAGGAAGAAGTGATGCCTGGAGGGAGAGAGCAGCCTTAGTCCAGGCAAGCCGCCCAATATGATGATGATGTAAGTGTAGGATACTGATGACAATGGGTATTGTTCCTCCCAGGTAACCACCTTGCCAGGTACTCCAAGGTGCTGGAGTCCAGTCTGGCTGGCCAGACTCGGCCCTTACCCGCCTGTCCACACCTGTCCTGGGCTAAAGGGGAGCCTCTCAACAAATCAGCACCAACGTGAGTACAGGCAGTCGTACCGTGGGGTTTGAACCTTCATTCTTTCTTTAAGGTCTTTCACCTTCTCTCCATTTGTCTCTCTCTATCGGTTTTCTCTCTCTCCCTCACTCTTTCTCAGCTTTTCTCTCTAGATCTCTCACAATCTGTTGGTTTATCTCACTCTCTTCCTCTTTCTCTCCCTCTCTTTCTCTCTCCCTGTATGTCTCTCTTTGGACACTTTTGCCAAGTTTTATAACAAGGAAATTCAAACTTTTCAACACTAAGGACTTTTCCATTCATTGTCAGTGAGGATTGAGCACTTATTTATCAGGTAAATGGGTGTAAGAATGTACATGTAGTACTTGAGATATATGTATTTGAGAAGAGGTGTAAGAAAGGATTTCAATCTTAGTAAGTCATTGGAACTACAGGATGAGATAATTCTCACCTGCCAGATAGCTTGTGCCACTTGACATGCTTTTCAGCACCAAGGAGTCAGCTGTGATCTTCAGCCAGAGGCCCCTCCTTCACTGGACGCCCAGTTACATGAAGTATAGAGTCTCACCATGTCTTGAGAAGCTTCATTTTAAAGATTGATCTTTCAAGTGTTTTATTCCCTTTTTTCGGTCTATCCACAGACATCTTTATCCGCACCAAAAGCTGTTGTCGATCGACCTGATAGAACCGCCCGTGCCGAACGTGGTTCGGCGCCAGCCGGGCATACAGCACATCGTGTCGGACGGGGTGGGGTGGGACATCCAACCAGGGGTGCCCAGCCACCCGCACAACTCTATACAATCCATGCCAGTCTTCGCGCTGGCAGGGTTGACTCTAGTAGTAGTATTTTTTGCTGTACATATACATAAAAGTAGATCAAAACCCAAGAGGAGAAAACCCAGGTTAAAACGACCCACGTTTATAAACATAGTTAAACCTGTAGTGTAGCGTGGACAGATTTTGTACATAGGATTTTTAGACATAGCTGGGAAGGTTGAGGTTATGTTCTGCTTGTATTTAAGGATGTGTAATATTGTTAGTTTGACTGTTCTTTGCCATGTAGTTTATACCTACAGGACAATTGGTTTAGATACTGCCTTTATATTTCAACTGTGTTGATCGGCAATTGTTTGTACACGTGTATTGTTTTAGTCCAAACATTGTCGGAATTGACTGGAATATTTCACATATGTTGTACTTTATTGAAGCCTTTTTTTTAAAGTCTGGATGTTATTTATTATTCTTTGAACATTGAATGTTCCCAACTCTTGCTCCCTGTGTTAAAAATCTAATCACTGAAAACTGTTGGTTCACAAATTTGCTTTCACTTTTTAACCTGCCTGAAGCCAAAACAGTGAAAATTGGATGAAAGATTGAATGGGATTTTCTAACTTGATTAAAATAAAATCTGTCAGTTGAAATGATCTTAGGATCACTTAGAATCGTACATCGCAAACATTTGGGAGGACAGCCCTGTAAGACACTAATGTCTTTTGAGGATGGACATTCTTGTAGCCTCCAACAAAATTCACAATTTTTTTTTCAGATATTCCCTGGGAATAAAATTTGCATGTTGTATTGAGACAAATTTGTTTTCCTTGGCTCATTTCTTTTGTAAAAGTTGCCTCTTAAGTTATTAACTTTTTTTGTGGATCAGAGTACAGAATTACATTTTTTCTTACGAAAATCATGTGTCACTACCTCCCAAATTCATTCAGACTTGTAAAATTCCTTGAGTCAGTCAGTAGTATTTTGTTGTGTAAAAAGGGCAGTTGCAAATACTTCTATGGGTAAGAATTGTAAGTTTTGTTAACGAAACTTGAGAATTTTGTATATGTATATTGTACATACCCCGGTGAACACAGTAAGTGGTAACTGCTTGAAAGCTTGTACAGTTGGCAGTCTTAATTCAGAGGAGTTCCTACAATAGATATCAAATTCATTTTGCCAATTTTTATTAAAAGACATCACTGTGGTTGCGACCAAGGTTGCTGTACTTCAACTGTACTATGGCTGGTGTGTACTCTGACTCTGTTCTCTTTCAGTATTTGTAATGGCTCGGTGATATTTGTTGCACGATATTCCCTAAGGCGATGACAGACCCATTTGTCAACAAGCCAACCGTTTCCGTCACACGCACCCATGCATGACACACCCAGAATTGTCATATGAATGTACAGAATGTCTTTTTAGCGAATACCCACATATACCCGGCCACTCTGGAGAAGTCTGCTTCATGAATCTCAAATTTCGAATATACTCAGTTTCGTGTCATAAAACTACCATATGTAAAATGTCTCTAGGCTCTAGGCTCAACAGGAACACTGACAACTACAGCTATCGACAGTAATATCTAACCAAGGAAATATTCTTGCAGCATCAGTTAGTTCTAGTTAAACTTCATCTCATGCCTGATGCCAAAATAACATGAAAAGATACAGATCAAGGAGGTTCTATGATAGAACCTGCTTGGATAGACCAACAATATGATGCAATAAATGCCAGTTGTGGCACCTGACTACCAAGTCTGTAGAGTTCTTGTCGCACAGCTCTCTGTACAGTGTTATATCTTCATGTTGAATCAATGGAATAAATTTTTCCACTATTTGAGAACTGTAAGCTTGTGCTGTTTTCTTCAATATATCATTCAATCCTGATCCTGACTGGCCATCACAATTAGCAGTACAACCAATGATAGCATGGCAATTAGCATTTCGACCAAAAAGAGAGCGGCTGCATGACCATCAAATATTTGAATTTTGTACTATTATTTTGAATTTCCATGTTTTGACACAGGGGCAGGGCTATTGGATCGGGCTACTGGTCGTAACTTGTGGTTGTGCCATTCAGAATCATTGCATTTTAAACCTTGTTTGTCAGACAAACCAGGTATTCAATGAAAGAAAGATTCAAGAAAATTGATGCATCAGCTCAGGGAGAAAAATGGGAAAGAATTAGGAGGTTGAAAAAAATTGAACTTGATGTGAAAAATTGAAAAATGTGGGTTTCCCTAGAAAACATTGACAAACCACACAAGAGTCATTTCACTGCTTGACAAAATAAAAAGACATCATTGACACATGCCACATTTGCCAGTTTAATGTATAAAAGAAACTTTTTTTCTGGTATAAAAATGGATATAAGTTTAAGCATAAAAAAAGTATGTACTGGGTAAGTATCAGATAAATACAGACATTTTACATTAAACAATTTCCAGAAAGATGAATGTACAATTCTGCCAATCTGTAATTATATTTGCCCCCAATCTTCCTATCACATTTACTGAACTATATGAGGAGTCAGAACATTCATTCAGAAAGGTATAGAAATTGTTCATAATAGGTTAGAGGTGTATTTATAAAACTGTGCTTTTACTAAGCTTATATACCTTTTTGAAAAAGCTTTGTGCATAAATACATTCTGTGTTATTTCATCTAAACCACACTACGACATGAAAAATTGCAGTGTGCATGTATATAGCGACTTCGGCATACTTTAGTTGCCATATGAATATAATACTGGTAATAACAGTGATACTGCATAGATAGTGACACGTATTTGTTTTTAGAAAAGAAAGGGCTCTAACAGGATTTATATGTAAATGTATGTGAATTGAAATGTAAACTTGCTAGAAGGGGTAAAGAACTTTTAGACCATGTTGGTAGATAGATCCTGACTGTGCGTAACAATTGGCAGTTCAACCAATCATGGCAATAGACCGATCCTGTCGAACACCATATCGAACGAATAGAAGACCGATAGAACCCCCTGTTCTATTTAGCCCACCTCCGTCAAAAACAGCGTTGGCGGGGCAGAAATGGCACGTGTAAAGCAGGGTACGTATATCTGGGACAGGTTTTCCACTGTATTGGTTGAATGCATGCTCAGAACAAAAACGAATTTAAAAAGAAAATAGATCGGGCACTCAAGGAGAGGAAGCTTGAACCACATGCTGACTTACTACAAAGTCCGCTAGCGCAGAGTTTTGTATCTTCAGTTACTGGTGTGTGAAACTGGTTAACTTGCAAGTGAACAGGGAAGTAAAAGGATGCATTTTAATTCTTAGTTACTAAATACCATGAAGTTGGTATGCATCCAGTCAATACAGTGGGAACCCTGTCGCAGATATACGAACCCTGTTTTACACGTGCATCGGCTGCTTCTCAGAAACTGGGCGCTGATGCCCACCGACAAGGGAAAGCTATGCGACGCATACCGCTTTAACATTGACCGAAAACATTACGCTCTCACCGCAACTACACCTACCCCCTCCTTAAACAACTCTACCCGGTGGATACAGCCTTCAACAAAGAAGACATAGCATTCTTATTTGGCCCGCTCTGAAAGGGTTTCAGTGCCACAAAAGCTAAACCGAAGTCAGTGGCATTATTTTCAACCTTGCCGCGGCGGCCATGTTTGGTCCGTCAAACCCTGATTTTGACGGAGGTGTTCGAAATCGAACAGGGGGCGTGGCTTTGGGATCGGTCTATTAGCGGTTCGACTAATGGGAGCGTGGCTGCATGTCTGTCAAATGTTTGTATTTCTTTGTCTTTATTTTGCATGTATACGTTTTGACGGAGGTCGGTCCATTCCAATGGCTAGATGTACATGTATGGTAAAATGTCACAAGCGCTGTGCTGTGCAGGGTCCCAAAATGAACAGTCAAGTCAAAGCCTTAATTTCCTACGAATGCAATAGGACCGTTAGACTGGTAAAGAAATACATTGCGTGGCTGAAACCTGGCAGTGGCGTGTCAGTACAAAAGCCACAGATTGTACGGCTCTGTTTCATAAATGTTCAAGGCCATTTACAGTCTGAACAGCGAGCTGGCGTGAGATGGTGTTCAGCGGCCGGCTTGCAGGATGTACAGGTGGGTTTCCGGGGGAGCTGACACGATGTCCACCAGCTCCTCTTTGTCAATGGGTGAGTCGATGGCTATCCCAGTGGCAAAGAGTTCCACTCCTGAAAACAGAAACAAGGTCTGATAAGTAGGAAACTTAAAGTGTCGCCAAAAATATGTTGTGCTTGGAAGAATTTATCACATTGCCTTTTTTTGTAGACATGTGAGGCTCAGAACCTGAGATTTAGAAAATGTACAGTCCTTGAAACGGACAAGAAGTCGAGGTGTCGACCTGTGATGCTGCAGTATCTGAAAGTACGGCTAGGGGGCCCAAAATATCCATGTTTCTTCGGAATCTTAATAACTACTAACATACCAAATTCAATGCAAATATCCACCAAAAGGATCTTTAGTCATAGGTGCGAACACACATACATAACCGAAAACAATACCCCCACCAATGGCCTGCTATTAGTGCTAACATTTACAAACCAGAGGTGAACCTCCTTCCCGGAGGCATTCTCCTTATAGCAGAGCTGAATCCACCACACCCTACATCCTTCTACGACTGTCGACGCGGATTCAGCTCTGCTATAAGGAGAATGCCCTGAGGTAGATATGTGTGGTTTTCTCACCGTTGTTCAGCAGTTCTGCTGCCTGGTGTTTGACATCTTTAGGGTCGTCACTGGGCCCGGTCGTCATGAGGAACACGAGCCGGTGCGCGTCCTCCCGCGAGCCCCGCTCCTGGTGGAAAACCTTTTCCCTGGCCAGACCCAGCGCCTTGCCCATCATTCTGCCCGGATTCCCTGTGATAATCACAAACAATGTCTCCGTTTTAATCTGTAGCACACTGGAGTAGCCGTTTAGTACCCAATTCCCTATCGGTGGCAGAGCTAGGCATTAGGGAGAAGGTTAAATAAAGGAGCTTCACGTTAAGAAATGATCAGAAAAAACTACCCTAAATCGCATTGAGTGCGCTTGGGATTCAATTTGCTAACAATACCAGCTAGCTTTTACTAGCATGAAAGTTAATCTTAGTTGGTACATTACATTATGGAAAAAAGTTAAACTATTCTGACCAGAATTTTTTTACTGAATCACTCAGTCTTCTATAGGGCCCTGTCATACTTGTGCGTATATTCAAGTGCGCGTGAGTTGCGCATTAACACGTTTTGGTTTAAGTAAGGTTTGCGGGGGAAAAGTTGTTTTCTACTTTGACCCACCGTTGATCGAACCTAAGATATCACTTATTCGGCTGCAAACTTAACCTCAACCAAAACATGTTGATACGCAACCCATGCGGACTTGTATATACGTACAAGTGTGACAGGGGCTTTAGCTCTCTTTCCCCTCAGGACGCACCAACCTTCTCTGAGCGGGGACGGGGGCGATATCGACTTCCAACAACCTTTGACCCATTGCTGACGTCACACGTGCGACAAGTCACGTGTGCAGATCAATTGGGTCGGAGAGCTGAAGAGGGCTGAGTAATACAGTCAAAAATTCCGATGAATCCAACTTTTTTGTCGTCGTCTTAGTTCTTACCTGCGTATTTGGTATGTCCGATGGCATTCATGATCTCCTCTTTGTCAAACATGTCGTCTAGATGGAAGACCACGCGAGTCTCGGCCTCGTCTGAGAACATGATCATGGCGACCCGCACGTTGTCCTTGTCGATGGCGGCGGGGAAATTGCGTACTGTCGTCTGAAAATGACGTAATGTTATCGATAAGTTTTTGTTGTCGTTGTTGTCGTGTTATTGAGGGGGTGGATTTGCTTCGTTCAGATTATCTCAAGACTTCTAGAAGAATTTCCTCTGGTAGATTGTCATTAAAAGGATTGTAGAGTACAGATAAGCATTGAAGCTATGAGAGACCATCAATTCTTAACATGTCTTTATCTAGTTTAGACCTTAAGCTCTTGGTTCCAATCATTTGCTAACTGGGAGAATCCGGTTCAAATTCTGGGAAGGGCATGTCTCGGTTGATGCTGCACCCGTCTCTGTCCCGTGTTCACACCTTAAGGGCTACCAACGCCTCACTGTTAAGATATACCTAGAAACAGCAAGGAAACTTACACTGCTCTGTGAGCCACTAGGCACTACAAGGTCAACAACACCAACAACAACGTAGAATACATGTTTTATCTTTTCACCTTCATGCTCCGCTTGAACCTGTGGAACTGTCTCTGCCCAACACCGTGGCTGCTGTCCACGATAAACAGCAGGTCCATCTTCACGGGGTCCTGGATCGTGGGAACCTGGATCGTGGAATCCTGGATCTCGGGATCCTTGATAGTAGGATCTTGGATCGTGGGATCCTGGATCGTGGGACCCTGGATCGGAGCTGCGTCCGTCAGCAGGGACGCCACAGCGCAAACACAAACGCAAACGTACATCATCCTCGGGCAGGCCATGTCGTAAACTGAAAATGAACAATAAAAGTAGCCATGTTTATTCAGCTAGATCATTGAAAATAAAGTGTTTCCTGTAGAACCATAGGCGGTAGGCCATCGAGTTTTTGTTGAAATAGGCATTACTGTGCTGTATATGTATAAACTCCGATGGTCCGCTAAGGAACCAACAAACGGAAAGATTTCGGTGAATCGTAGACTAACGCACGGACCATGTACTCCACCTACTAGTGAAAGATTCCCGAGAACTTACTCTAACACGCACTGTGTACGAGTCGATCCACTGAAAGATTCCCGAGAATCGTACACTAACTGTTACAACTGCAACGCCCGATCCGCACTACCAGTGTACTTGATCCACTGAAAGATTCCCGAGAATCGTACCACAACGCCCGATCCGCCGTCTATTCCAAACATGGAACCATACGAACAGATGCCGAAAGTCACCCGAAGATTGCCGAGAGCCGAACAGCGATTTCCGAACGCTTTGGGTAGTGTTAAGAACAAGAATAGATAGGTAGGAAATGCAGTTTCAAAAGCCCTTATTTTCGGCGAAAAACTGTCATGAAATTAAACACCTTAATACTACTTATAATCCAGGGGTTACTTACTAGCCATGCAGAATTTCTTAGGATACAATACCTAATTTTAAAGGAGATATGCGGCATTTTAAAAAGTCTGATTTCCTTGGGACAGCGTTACCAGCAGTGCGGCAATGACATCATTGATAGCCAATCAGACGCAAGACCCAGATTTCCCGCCACGTTCGAAAATGGAACCACTATTCGGCACGGCGAGGTCCAGAGATTTGTTACACTCTAACATGTGATTGGTACCGTCTGTGAAAAGAAAACTGAATACAGAGATGGCAAAGACAGTTGCCAATAAGTAGACAGAGTGTTGTTGATGTAAGCAGTGGGTGTCGTTTGTCGTAACGATTACGTTAGTCAGGCCGCATTCACTGAGTACGTCGGGCCGCGTATTTAGTAGGTAGTAGCCTATTTCCCTAAGCAACGCCGTCGAACGTGGTTCTAAGTCACCAAAATCGCTGTCCACCCCAAGTGGTAACGCTGTCCACGGGTAGCTTTTCCTACCCTGTCATTTTTATGAAGTTAGCGAAGTAAGCTCTTGACGGTTCTACAGTTTCGAACAGTTGGTTCGCGAACGCGTTCGAACTAACTATACTCCCGCCGGCCTTTGCGCGAGCTGTGACCAGAACACGGAAGTAATAACTGATGCTGTTCGTCGCACGGACTGCGTGTACTACGTGTCGTTACGTGTATTATATTAGAGAACAGTATGGTAATATCGGGATTCCTTCTTCAGTGGACCAAGTACACACTTTGGTGTTCAAACCAAAAAACAGCGATTTCAACAAAAACTCGATGGCCTATCGCCCATGGTAGAACTGGTCTTCTAGAACTAGAACTGGAGTTCCTAGCACTCCCTTGATGATATGGAACTCGTAGCCAACGGTTTTTATGATGTATTTATGTTAGGTCAGGAATTTCATATAAAGTATTCTCAGTAAATGTCAAAGAAGTGCTGTGTATCCATTGTTACATTGTGTGCGTTTCGACATAAATGTCTTTTATCATTGCACAGTGAACTTGATGAAGATGTACTGATTTAACCGTTGTCACCTCATTTTACTGTGCGCGAGGAAGTCTAGCCACTTTAGCCCTTTAAAATATGATATAATGATTTTCTGAATGACTGCATTTTGTCCAATTCAAGTTGGAAAAGATCGCGCACGGCGAGTTTCATCAGAGCGAATGATCCACTAGTAAAACAAGTACTGTATGTTAGAGATCATATAAATCACCATGTGCCAGTACTATAGGGCTTTTCTTTGGCATTACATCGCACGACTTCTTGACACACACACACATCTTAAAGGCGGCGATAGACATTAGACTTAGGACTGGCCGAGGCGACTTATCATAAAGGGGCAAACACTCTGAACCTAAGTTTAGCCGGTATGTGATAAGTGGGACTGACATGACTGATAATGCTTTTAATAAGATGGAAGAAAATGTGACTTTTGCTCACGCAGGGCCCACGTGACGGACTTTGCGCGCCAACTGCTTGTAACAACGCTGTTGATTGGCTCGTGTTTTGGCGGGAAGAGGCAGCATATCTCTTTTCTAGTGACACGACAGTTCAGGAGACCGGTCATCAACCCTGGACTCCGGACTTAGAACCTTTTTCTGCCATTCTTTTAACGATGTTACCTGTGGCTAGCGTAACCTTTGAGTTCGCACTCTCAAAATAGGGGACACATGTAGAATCGTCATTACTGTTTCTTTTCCAGTGAGTCTTTCAAATACATTGAACGTTGACTTGCGACCTCTTTGATAATCGTTGTATTTCTAGCACATTGATGTTGAAATTAAAAATTTAAGTTGGCATCGTTGTTCTGAAGAGAACCACCAGGTAATCTATTCACCTGGCAATGTGAATACTTAAAAATCTACAATGATAATATTGACAAAGATGGTATAGAGGTAGGCTTGATGCCGAATGGCAAATTTGTTTTGAGTACTGAGGACTGTATTTGATAAAGGTATTTTTCTTGTCAATTGTCGTTTCTTTCTGACTTTTTTTCCCTGTAAGACTATGCTGTTGTTAACTGAAACAGAAACGTCTAAAGCTTCTCTTAAGTGCTATCTTTCTTATAATCACAATAATTTCTATGTCGTAATTGAAGAGAGCCAAACGGCAAAGCAAAGTCATGCCCTTCAAATTCAATTTTTTTTATGATCAGACTAGAGGACTTGGTTGCAGCCTTGATCTCGCGTGATTTGGCGTGGCGGCGCGTGAGGTTGAAGCGGTGGTCTGAGCTTTTGCGAGGAAAAGAAGACACTTTTGTTTACATCACACCACCAGATGTCTAAAGGTCGAGTAATCACTTGTATAACGGTGCATCACGTGTTGTGGAGCAACAGCTTATGAAACACTGCCATAGAGGCGAATAAGTCACCGTTTTCTAGTTTTGAAAGAAGAAAGCTTGGCAAAAATATCAGGTCGTGGTGACCTTTATAGTACGAGCATCACAGTTGCGTTGCGCAGTCATCATTATTCATCATTAAGCTTCCGGATTTAATCCGGTGAAATACAATCAATTAAGTTTTTCCAGTACGATCTGTCCTTCATGGCAGCTATCAATGCAGAACCTGAGAGTCCAGTGTCTCTTTCAACCAATGTCAATAAAGTTGTGTGACGTCTTCCAACTCTGCGTTTTCCCTCGGGTAGCCACTGCATTAGTTTCCCAGCAGGTTCGTCACTGCGAACAACATGCCCCGCCAGGGCGAGGCGGTGTCCCGGCGATTTCGCACCCCCCCCCCCTGATTTTGCAGCCCCCGGTGCGAAATCATTGGCGATCTCGAACCCCCCGGTGCGAAATCGCTAGCGATCTTGCACCCCCAGCTAGTGATCTCGCACCCCCTCCTCGAACCCCCTAGTAATTTTGCACCCCCCCGCCCAATATTTCGAAAGGTGCTCTGTCTGTGCAGCAATTTTATTTTAAACTGCATTTTGAATTTTGATATAATAAAGCCATAGTTTAACATGGTAATCGAGAGTATTACAAGTTGATGTGTCTTACAGAACAAACATTTACGACTCCGGGAATCCATGCCCTGGACGAATGTAACGCTACTAGTATTTCAGCACAGCGCGATGATGGTGACTCTATGAGCACGATGATTCGTTGCAATATTGTTCCTCAGTCAATAGGCAGTAGTAGTGGGCAACCTCAAACCACATCTTCAGAAAAGAGGCTGTAGCCGCGTGTAGTTCCCGTTTAGAACTTTATTCGAGCCCACACCGACATGTTTCGCCTGTGTGTGGCTTTCTCAAGGATCAAGGCTCGAATGAGCACATTACAGTGTGTTCTGGCTTTTGTTCCTCAGTCAAGTTAATGCCAAGAGGAATGTACGATTAGTTCATAGTTTTATTTCAGTGTTCATAATTGATTTTTTTTATCATTTTAGAGATTTGAATAACATGTTATCATACAAAATTATATCATATATTGAATTAGATAGGGTTAGAAAAAAATTATCGAAGCCTGGTCCCGTCGGAAAAAATGAAATCTTATGACATTTCTGAGTAAGAATTATTAGTTATTTACTGTTAAAAACTACGGGATAAAAGAAAATGTCGCCAACAGGATTGGAATACACGAACCATGACTCTCAGATAGTCATTGCACAACCCACTTCGTTACCACTTCAGCCAACAGAGCATTTGAAAGGTCAGTTATAGTTACCAATCAATTTGTTAAAAAGATAGCCACTGGGAATTATGAATGCTGTAACAGAACATCCTGGGGGTGCGACATCACTAGAGGGGTGCAAAATCGCTAGCGATTTCGCACCGGGGGTGCAAATTCACTAGTGCAAATAGCGATTTCGCACCGGGGGTGCAAGTTCACTAGTGCAAATAGCGATTTCGCACCGGGGGGTGCAAATTCACTGGGGGTGCGAGATCCCTGTGACACCTAGCCTGGAATCCAGATTTATTATAGCTCCCGAGTCTCTCTCCGCAAATAGAGAGAGACTCGGGAGCTATAATAGGTCTGGATTCCAGGCTATGTGACACCGGCGTCGTCGCACTACTGATGAAATGGGAGGCAGAGAGCCATAGATTTCCTTATTTGTTATATGGCTTCTCCATGATACATTGTATACCATTCTTAACATTCTTGTATATGTACCATCCAGTTTTTTACTCTGGGCTGAACTCATGGCCCATGACTCAGAGCTGTAATTTGGAAATGATCTCGGTACAGGATTTAAACACTTTGGTTTTTGTTTGCTTCCTAATAGGAGCTTTCCATATCCTTTGTAGAGAATGGAGGGAACTCCAAGCTTGAGTAATCCTGCACTCCATATCTCTCCCTGAATCAGTATAGCCCCCTAAATACTTAAATAAATAAAATAAAAGTCAGCTACATGCTCGATTTCAGTGGCGCAGTTGCGCAGTGGACAAATATGATTCCTGGTTATTTTCCTTTAAAATCCTTTTTCTTGGATAAAATTGGCAGACTTTTGGCATTTTTGTTTTTGCATCAAACGGACAGGTGGGATGTAATTATCTATTGTTTGGCCAGAATTCTGGGTTTTAATGATTTAGAGGTGTGGAAGGACACAAATGAGTAAGCCGGTCAGTACAATCACTGGGCGGAAGGACATCCTGCTCAAAAGTGGGTGTGTCGGTGGGTTTGCCTCTGTATATCTCGAGAATGAGTTCTTCCGAGAAATAGACGTCTGTTTCTAGTTTAAATCAAAGGCAAGCATTTTTGAACGACTTCTAGTCTGTGCATCTTCCTATTGGATACAATGTTAAGACCCTATTTTCGCAACTGTGGTGTGCGACCTATATGCAACTCTGTTGGATAGTGGACATATTTTGCGATTTTTAAGAGTTGGTGTTTGTCCGTAACATTCTACAATGAATTGTGTATCATGTCAATAACTTCTCCATCCCTGTGTCTTAGATTTCGTCGTTAGAAAGTCAAACATCATCTGTATCTGTATAACACACCAGCTTCGCAGGCACGACGCGGTATGGTAACGTTAACAGCTGGTTATATTACACTGAATGACCTGTCACACCTAACCCTTTGCACGTCTAGCTGCATATTAAAGCCACATTTTTAAATTTGACTGCCACAATATACGTTAACAATTGTTTTGTCAGTTTAGGATTTTCTGTCTGTCTTTGCCTTTGTAGGATATGAAATCGTTTTATTTGGCAATGAACAATGTAAAGTGTAATGTGTTGTGTTGAATATTAAAACCTTTCATATGCAGCCTATTGATATGTTTTGGTCAGTACATGAATCAGATGAGGTTCAGTGACCTTGACTTGATTTCCGTCAAAGGTCAAACAAAGGCATTCGAATAGTAGGTTTTCAAACTCCCTGCTACCTTCTATCATATAGTCGCGTTAAAAAAGAGACTTGTTTTTTGTACTGCTTGCTACAAAATCACTTTATATCTAGTGATTCATGTACACAGTGCATTTAGAAACGATGCCTTTACATTTTGGGTTACCCCAGCTTGCCCGAATACAAATACAAGATAGGATTTCAGGCTTCGATATTTACTCCTTTCGCAAAATTTATTGGCGAATAGCTTATCTAGACTAAAGTGCCTTTAAGGAGAGCAGTCTCAACAGTCTTCCGACATTTAAAGGTGCGACTCACTCACTGCCGAATAATCACCAAGATGTTGTCCCAAATGCATGTTCGACACCGCCCAGTCTTTGATCATTCTTTCATTGATGATTTGAGTTACACCCAAAACACCTCGCACAAGTGACTCAGCGCATACATGTTATAAATGTCAGAAGGCAAATTGCACCCCTATAAAGGTGTCTTTATTTTGGACGCGCATCAAACGAAAGTGCCGCTAAATATGTCTATTTTATGGACCATTTGAGTTATTTCCTGCCACGAAACACATGATATACACTGCACACTGTGGGAAAAGCAAACACTTAGCTATCGCTTGAAATGAAGTCTTCCACATAATCAAGTTAGTGTGGCCTTAATAACATGTAGGTGACGATAAAACACTTAAAGTTAGCGATACAACAAGCACGTGACGTCAATGTTATGCTGTAAAAATGTTTCCTCGCAACATCACACTGTATTCAAGGGGCGAACTGACGGCACATTTGCTCTGACACAACCATACCCGTGCGCGCGCCTCTGGGGTGGAAAACGCAGCTGCATTGGCAACTTAGATTGCAACGGAGGGAGGCTATGTCGATGCGCTTCGCTTCACAAAGTCATTACTTTGTAGTGATACGTTTTGAATCCCAAAAAATCACCAAACTGTCGACATAGCCATAGCACATGGTAACTAAAGATACGGCAAACAAGGCGTAAAAAAAAATCCGTGAATATCATAGGATAAATCGCCCTGACCTATTGTCCACTCAAATAAAGAGGCGCGTCAAAGTTAACAACCAACAACCAACCAGACAACAACTTTTGAAACAAAATTCTTTTCTCTGCTACTTTTTGTCATTTCATCAAAGTGTGGAAAGAATTGCTACTCACCTACTCTCAAAGTCAGACACCTACAATCCTAACGTTGATAGCTCTAGGTTGACTCCGGGTCCCCAGAACGCCTAACAGTGATGACCTGTCCTCTGAAACTGCGAAAGGGCTACCAGGTACCTTAGATATTCACCTTAAAAGGAAACGATAACTTAAGGAGTCATGTGGTGAAGTAAAGACGGACGTCTTCGATGACGCACTCCTTGTTACACTCTCAGCAGGATGTTACGCACTTCTGGAGACGGCCCCCTGGGCAGCTGTATATGTACCGGCCGATAGGTACACAGCCTAGGATTCAGACTCAGCGGGAGGCAAAACAAGACTGATATTATTGGGTGTATCACTGTTGCAGAAGTGCCAAAGATACAAGGTTATGACGCAGGAAAGAAGGATGGTTTAGTACAACTGAGGAAATAGAGTATTATATCTAAATCTTCCGAATCTAAATTCGTCACCTGCAGTCTACAAGAGGGATGAAGTAAGCGCCAACGAAGAAAAGGTCTGTCCACTGTGTGGAGTCTGATTTCGAGGTTAACGTCCCGGCGACTACTGCTCTGTTGCGATTGGATGACAGCCTGTAAATATTTGCATACGAGCCACCGTAAAAGATGTGATACACTTCCTTTTGATGTCGCCGACGCTTAAGCTTTGTTTTGTACCGCCTTATTGTTCTATATCCAGGGATGATGACGTCATGGTATCTATGTGGCGTCGTGTGGCGTAATGGATAGAACATCCGACTGTCGAACAAGGGGACCCTAGTTCGAACCCGGCCTGCCCCCAAACATGTCTGAACATGCGCCTTACAGTCTGGTCCGGGTTGACATCTTAAAAAGGTGATAGTTCACCTGTTATGTCAATCCTTCCACAAATGTGGTAAATCTGAATTTAAAGAAAATCTAGCATGACGCTAAACATCAACAAGTACAAACGTTTAAACAATCTTATAGATAAACCTATGATTACATCCAGAGTTCGCAATCTATTTGAGTTATTTTGTTAGCTAATTTGGTTAAGCGGTGCAAAGAGCAAATGCGATCTAATCACTGAACTATTGAACAACCCCCCACGACGATGCCCACGTATCTTTATGACCCTGTTTAGACAACAGTTTGGTCGCGTGTCTGAGACAGTTGTGATATTTTGCAAAAGAGATGAACGCGCTAACTAGAAATGCATCATTTGCTTACAAATGCGACGTATTTCAACCCCGCCCCTCACACATACCAAGGAGGTCTGTATTATGTGTATAACCTTCTTGCACATGTAACGTTACTAAAACTGACTGTTCCAAAATCACCCAGTGCAAAATTGTAACATTCCATAAAAGTTCTGCCATCAAATAAAACCATTTCAAAATCATCCCAGTCCAAAATAGAAAATCCCCCCATCTACCCCTATGTAAGAATGGACTCTTCCGAAAGCTTCCCGCGCAAAATGGCCATTCAAAAGTATCCTCAGCCGAGATAATCTATACGTTGCGAAGACCGTATCCAACTGGCAGAAAGAAAATTTTATGGCAACCCGGTTAACACAGTTTAATTGGGTCATAATTGGATGTTAATAGGTAACAATTAGATGTTCATAGCCTTTGTCCATGCCGACTTGTCGCAGACCCAGGGTTGCAATAAAAACTCCTTCTACCAGTTGGATACGGTCTTTGCAACCGTTGGGTCTGCTTGGAGACTCCATTCTTCTAAGGGTCTCCTTTGGAAGACTACATTGTTGCATAGCTAGGGGGTGGAAATGAGGAGGTCAGTTTTGGACTCGGGTGATCATGGAGCAGTCTAATCTTTTGTGGCCGAGATGGTTTTGGAATGGTCCATTTTGCTTTCGGGTGTAGACATAGAGTCTGGCATAACAACTACGCTTCGCACAGGCGTTAAGAAGGTCCTGCACTGTTTGAAAACAAGTAGCCTCTACCAGACTAACTACGCTGGCTGTGGGGAGAACGATTTCCGGGGGAGTTTTAGTTAGTGATACAATCAATATATGCACTATTATTCCTGGAGTCCCTATACAAATAAATAAAATGAAACAAAAACTATACAATTGGTTAACTAAGAATTCAACAAAACAAATGTGGTGAAATCAAAATAAACGAGAGAGGTCAGAGGTCAACACAACTGAAAACATAATCTGGATGAAGTAGACAGAAAACCAGAAGTAATCATAAATTACGAATATAAATAACTTAAATAAACTGAGCATAATGTAAATACGAATGAAGAAACGCAAACATAATGATTAACATGAATCATAACAACATAATAAACTGATTAATAATAATTCCAACTAAATCAAGCCTGACAGAATTAATATACATGTATTTACAAAAGGACCGGAATTCTGATCAGAAGAACTTGCTACCACCATAGACTGAGAGGTGAAGCTTTGTTCTGTGCTTTAACCCAGTCTCTTATTCTGGTCTTGAAGTCTACACTGTTGGTTGAGATTGGTTGTGTTTGGCAGTGTGTTGTAGGTTTTTGTGCACCTGTAGAGAAACGTTCTTGTCAGCGCTTTGGTCCGTGGTCTGGGTAGTGTGAAACCTCCTTTGTTTGACAGTCTGGTGTTGTGATTGTGTGAAATATTGCTGCAACGTACTCTATCGTATAAGCCCTCTGGTTGTTTAACTGTAACTAGTTTGTGCTAGTTACAGTTAAACATCTCTATAAACTAAGAGAGTGATTAATAAGTACGACCGTATTGTTGTTTTTTTACAACTGCTGAAAACATTGAGTTTTTCTGTAACTCGAACCAATACAATCACCAAACCTGAAGGTACAATCCATTTTCCAAAACATGAGAAAAACACAGGACCTCTGGGATTAATCAGTTTTCGAGTGTGATATCATTAATCTGTGCTGTACTGAGATTTTAAACACCAGCCAGACTAATTGGAATTTAATCAGACCGACAAACCGATTGTCTGCTGACCCATTTTGATCCATCCACCAATCCGGAGAGGTTACCATGCCAGTAAGCCATAGCAGCATTTCACAAAACAGTCAGACTGGCATTCGTATGGACTTACTCTTTCCAGTAGCTCCTTTCACAAAAATAATGGAAAAGGTAAAAAAAAGGGCAGATCGTATAGGAAAACAAAGGTGTAGATATTGCTGATGGGATTTGACTCAGACTCAGACAACTGATGGATACGATGGACAAGACAAGTGACGATTTTGATGGCGACACCGATCATGAGATACACGACAACATGGAAGCCTCACAAGCAGACCTGCCTCATATCCATGACTCTTCTGACTCTATAGCAGAGTCTGTGGATCAAGAGGACATCCAGCCCCAGCTCCACTGGGTTTCGACCAGTCCAGAAGAGCAGAACGACATCTCATCCGGCCACACGGAAGGCTCCTTGCAGGAGATCTGTAGCGACGGCTCGGCTGAATACTCCGATCAGAATTACGGACCTGGATGCAGCCCTGACAACAGCCCTTACCATTCACCGTTACCGACTATCTGCACTTCATATACAAACATTGGCAACACTGAAGAGAATCAAGACCTTAACGTAGAAAATCCTTCACCATCGACAGTGTGCATTTCATATACACATGTCGACAAAGCTGAACAGAATCAGGCACTTTACGTTGACAATCCACCCATAGAAACAGAAGAATTCCCATCAAAAAACGTCTACAATACTGAAGGTTGTAACGCAAATAACGAAGTGCAATACCAGCTGAAAGATACCTTTGTCAAAGAGGCAGCAGCTACTGCTTACCAATGCAGCAGAGATGTCGATGATGCCAGTGTAGACAGGCCAGATGTCCAAGTCGACGATGAAAAGAGTAAAGCAGAAGGCGTTAACCAAGGTGAAACTCGACAACAGACTGTCATCAAACGTTCGAAGGATGCTGAAATCTCCGATCAGGGCAAATCAGAAAACACAGATGATGAGTGCATCCGTCCGTATGCAGTGGCTTATTGTCGAGATGGTCACGGCAAAACAACCGGAGAGAACGATAATGTCCAACCATACGCCGTTGCTTATGATGAACGGGAAGTACGTTATGAAAACCAAACACCGACTGGCCGTTCTGACGACAATTTCCAGAGCGTCTGTGGACAACCTCCCAGTACAGGTAAGTCAAGACTTCATGGGTAATTTGAAAACTCCCGATATTACACAATTACTCATTGTCCATTTGTCACAAAATTGTCCATTACTGATGTGGAATATAAAAATGACTTCCTCAAACCAATTTCGACCAGAGGAGGTTGTTGTACATAAGACCGACGATTCATCGGTGGGTATTGGTTTATCAGTACAGGTAAGGGCGTGAAACAGCGTAGATTATTAACCGAGTTGTTCCTTGCTAGAAGTTTCTATGTGTCTGTAGAACAAAAGAGGATATGTCTTTGCTTATGTTTAGATGTAGCATTCATCTAACTCCGTGCTAAATGATAGGTAATGCAAAAAGATACGAGGACACAAAAGCAGCATTTTGAGTCTTTCCTAATGTCTTCTGCAGAGTCTGTTGATGGCAAGAAGGATGGAATGCAACCCAACCCCATGTACATCAGCAACACGTTACGCCCAAAGCCCATGTACGGCGGCAACGCGTTACGCCCAAACCCCATGTACGCCCCAAATGTTGCACAACCAAGGGCAGGTGGAGGTATGGTGTAGTCCGATAACTTAAGCTAAAGTCCTACGACTTCGTTAAAATTGCTATACTAAGACGTCGCTTTAACAATTGTTTTCTGTATTTCACTTTTATGTTTATTGGTACAGAAATCGTGTTTGCTGGTTTCTATCCATACAAAACTTCTTTTTTTTTCCAAAAAAAAAGAAAGAAATATAACTTCAGTTGGTATTTAACACGCAGTACTAGTTAGAACACCTGCATCATCTCCGGCAACCAGGTTTTGTCGTTTCTAGTAACATAGTGCATTTTTCTTATGTCTAATTGAAAACTCCACTATCGCGAATGTTTGGACATTGAAGTCCTTTGGTAATGGTGTTAATCTAGATTTTCTTTCTTATCTATTCCCATTTGCTTTACAGGTCGTACCTGTGTCGCATCGCGAACTTGTCTGGCTCGTGTCATCACCACGGGTGTGGTCGTGGTGGTACTGACGGTTCTTACAGGTCTGATCATTGCGAAATACATTCCAGGGAAACAAGGCAGTTCAATACAAAAGGTAAATTGTCTTCTTTATTTCCAGGCTGCATCAGAGGTATCAGAGAACACGGATTTTTGTCAAAAATATTCATAGCGGAGTCTTCGGCATGCTCGGCATGCTTTTAGGTGTTTCTAACTGACTCCTTCGCTCTTTGCCCAACTCAGACATGGACAGACCCAACCTTCACAGAGAAAACCACAAATGACGTCACCCAACATGTGGAAGACTTGTGCACGTCATCTCCACAGCCCTACATTGAAGGTGATGCTTCGTTAATAGACTTAATTACTTAAAGTTGTCTATGTGTACATTTTCATCAATTTCATGTCATAAAGTTCCGACAGTGTGGCAATTTTTGTCTGTCACAACAAGCACATTTTCGTCCCCGTACAGAGGCCAATCGAATCACTTTGAAAGTGATTGAAAGTGACCGCGATTTAACGTCTACTTTCTACTACTTTTCTTTAAACGTTAAATCGCGGTCACTTTCAATCACTTCCTAAGTGCCAAAATTGTCAATCTGAAAACATCTTTGAAGAGCTGACACCTTCCACCATCTCACTGGCGAGTTTTTTTTTTGTCAGATGCAGTCGTTAATGCAAGTTAGAAAGCGATTTGTCGGGAAATGGCTGATACGAATCTGAGTTTCAATGCGATTCACGTGATTCGATTGGTCGGGGTGAGAGGGACAAGTCCTGGAGACATCCCTGATGTGTGGACACAATCATTTCACTCTAGAATGTCTTTGAACAGTGAAATAACCAGATAGATTCATGTATTGTCTTTCCTAAGTTCTATTTACCGAGTGCTATCAGAATGGAAGAGATTGTGATTTGAATTCTTGCTTGCCTGGCCATACACACAATATCTTTATAAGATGCACAGTGTTGCGATTTTTACTCACAATAGTATTGCTAAAAGCTAACGATAAATCTAAAAGAAAACTCAATTTGTTCCCTAAACTCAAATCAAAATATTTTGTCTTGAAGTAATCTGCTGCAGTAGCAACGGTTTTTCTTCTTCTCTTGAAAGTCCATCTGTGTTGGCAGAAATCATTCTGAATCAAAGTTGACCTGCAATTTCCAACACAGAAATTGGACTTACCCAAATTTTCGACTGATCAGCTCCAGTCTTTGTCATTCTTGGAAATTGCAGTTCAACTTTGATTCACATTTTCTTCTTAATCATCCTCAGAGAAAGAAAATAAAGATCTCAAACAAACGAGGATTGTCTTCGGTGAAGAAGGCGACGAGGCGGGCCAGCTTTCCGGACCATACGCTGTTGTGGTGTCGCCTAGCAGCGAGATATTTGTAGCTGACACCTACAACAGGCGAGTTCAAGTCTTCAGTATGACGGGTGCGTACCTCCGCCATTTTCCGGCCGTTGTTTCTCGGGACGAAGTCGATACGATTGAACCAGAGGACATTTCCATTGATGAGGAGGGTCACCTGTGGGTGTTTGGGGATATAGGTGACTATATAGCAGGGTTTGTTGTACGGTATACGAAAATGGGACATCACCTGGCAACACTTCGTGCAACATTCACCAACAATTCTTTCTGTGGCATCGCGGTGGACACAATTCGTAACCTTGTTGTGGTAACAGAGTACTGGGATAGGTATGGGGCAGTAAAGCTTCTGCATTTCAATGGCACCGTTGTGCGCAAGTTTCGGACGAATCAAGGCCCAGTGCATCCAGGACTAGTCGCTGTTGGGCGGGAGGGAAACCTGTTTGTGAACGACTACTGGGGAGATACGAGTGTGTATGTCTATAACAATACTGGCCACTACCTGTTCAGTTTTGGAGGTGACAAAATTGGTGAGGTTCAGCCAGAACTTGAAGACGGTTCGAGAGTAGTGGCCGACGGAATCCGTTTAGACAGTTCAGGAAACGTTCTCGTGGGTACCGGGCCGGGCGGGACGGTGGAGCTGTTCACAGAGGACGGGCGGTACGTTCGCCGCGTCGCGTCCGGTATGTACAGTTCACACGGTGTAGCAGTAGGGCCGGCAGGACAGCTGGTAGTAACAAGTTCCGATAACAATACCGTCACCGTATTCTCACACTATTGATCCATGATCCAACAAACGTGTAGCGTTCTGATGTCTCTGTGATATTAGCCCCAGAACTAGCCGTCCTCCTACCGTTCGGTGAAATTTAACCAGCTGCTACTGCGCCGCGTGCCTGCGAAGTTGGTGTGTTACGCCTAATGGCGGTGATACCGGCTATATAGATACAGATATCACTGACTCCATTCGTACGTACTCATTTCCGTCGCTGCTAGAGATGACATGTCATTGTGGATATAGAACCCGTAACTGAAGCCTGGAGTTTCATGCTCTGATACCGGAAGTGGCTACTCAGTAGTCATAGTTCTGTATTTCAACGGCATTTTTGTTTTCCAGTTAAGGGCGCAGCAGGGCTAAGATAATAGAAATCATGAGCATCTGTGCTGACAGCTTAGGAGATGTTCTCGTGGCGACCGGGTACAGTGGGAGGGTTTAGCTGTTCACAAAGGACTGGTGGTAACCTTTTGGTGGTTTCAATGCAAAAATGTATGGTAAATAGTCCCTCACTTACCACACAGGAGCTACATGGTGTCAATTTAAGATATCATTCGGACAGCCTCATCAGACTAGTTTCACCGAACTGGCTTTTTAAGAATCAATTTCTAAAACAAAGCAGACAAATCACCTTTTGTGGGCAAAAAAAATGCCGATGGTGATAGCGACCAATTTTGTTTGACTTATTGCTAGACTAATACACGGCTTCTACATGTATATATGAATCTAAATGACGGGCAGGCAATGATTGTCTACTGCCCCCCCCCCCCCCCCCAAACACACACACTAATTTCGTGTTTCATATCAAGTGTAGGACTACGATTTAGCCACGGCGGCAGAATGCAATCCCAGAAAACAAGATAAAATAATGAATCTTTTTTCAAAACAGCTCACTTCTTCAGGAGTAGTTATTTTGACTTATTTTGCCGTTCTGCACCAAAAAGCACAATTAATCATTCTTTAGTAATGAATGTAACTAAATATTCCGTATGAAGGAACATAATTACACATTCTGTAGTAATGAATGAAATAAACATTCTGAAGTGATGAACATGATTAAACATTTTGTAGTAATGAACATAATGGAAAATGCTGCAGTAATACACAATTAGAAATGTTGTAGTAATGAACATAATTAAACATTTTGTAGTAATGAATATAACTAAACATTTTGTAGTGATGAACACAATTAAAAATGCTGTAGTAATACACATAATTAGATGATTAAACATTTTGTAGTAATGTATATAATCAAAAATTTTGTAGTAATGAACATAATCAAATATTTTGTAGCAATGAACATAATTAAACATTTTGAAGTGATGAACATAATTAAACATTTTGTAGCAATGAAGATAATTAGATGTTTCGTAGTAATGAACATAATTAAACATTTTGTAGTAATGAACATAATTAAACATTTTGTAGTAATGAATATAACTAAACATTTTGTAGTAATGAAGATAATTAAACATTTTATAGCGATGAACATAATCAAAAATGTTGTAGTAATACACATAATTACATGATAAAACATTTTGTAGTAATGAACATAATTAAACATTTTGCAGTAATGAACATAGCTACACATTCTGTAGTAATGAAAATGATTAAACATGTGGCAGTGAGGAACATAATTAAACATTTTGTAGTAATGAACATAATTTAACATTTTGTAGTAATGAACGTAATTAAACATTTTGTAGTAATGAATATAACTAAACATTTTGTAGTAATGAAGATAATTAAACATTTTATAGCGATGAACATACTATAGTAATCAAAAATGTTGTAGTAATACACATAATTACATGATAAAACATTTTGTAGTAATGAACATAATTAAACATTTTGTAGTAATGAACATAGCTACACATTCTGTAGTAATGAAAATGATTAAACATGTGGCAGTGAGGAACATAATTAAACATTTTGTAGTAATGAACATATCATTGATTAGACATTATGCAGTAAAACACATGAATGAACATTTTGTAGCGATTGGAACTGATGAAAGATATATATTGCTTTTGCCTAGTTTGTCTAGCCGCTTCGGCCTAACGAAAGACCGGAAAGCGTCAGAATCCCATGATGCTGGCGACCGTCGATTATTTCAATACAGGTTTCGATTATCGCGAACCTGTAACAGGAAATTCACAAAAGCTCCAGATATTTCACGGACGTCTGATATCTCCGCACTCTTGTTTTTATATACATACATTGTACTTGTTTTGCCTCTGTGTCTCGTCACGGATTGGTCGAACATTGCGTGGGCACCCCGCGTAATTGGGGCATCATGGCGGCGGCGGAAGCTACCATGGTTTGCTTTGTGAAGGTGGATCCTTCGTTTCAAGTCATCCTGCATGCGATGAGCGAGTTGCAGGCCAACAAACGCATGCGACCTGTTTGCACCGTAATGGTTGGAAACAACGGCCTGCGAAGTGCGTCCAACAACGGTGAGTTTGGTGGTCTTAACGGCTTTTCGCGCACGCTGGGAAGTGTTCTTAGAGCCTTCATGTTACGATCCACCCATCTAGAAGGGCTACATGACCCAAGATTTAGCGAATCGAGGGAATTCAATCTAGATCTGAATCTAGCTGCTGATGCAGTTCCATCTGGCTACGCCCGTGACGCAAGTCCATCAAACGTACCCCCGGACCAGCTGCAACTCGTTCACGACGCGGCCCAAGCTCAGGAGATAAGCGCGAACTTTGACCGCCTGTTCCCGCACTTCGCCATAGAGAACGAGCTAGCTGCAGTGCCTCTTCGAACCTGGGTCGACTTCCGACGAGGAATGATGGCAATCGTGGAGGTGCAGAGCGGTGTAATCGTGAGGCTTCACACCATAAATGCGACTGTGAGGGCCAGGCACATGGGACCAGCTCCAGTGCAGGAGGGCCACCGTGGTCCCAACCGTCGGCGCCTATTTGAATGCCCCAACCCAAACGTGATACGCACCACTTCCGAGGTCCGCGGCCTGCAACCAGGACAATCGGCCGGCATGTTCCCTAAATTTAACCGACTGATGGAAATCATATATGAGCATCTCGACATCATGGAAGGGCATCAAGACGACGACATCGTCGGATTGCTTGCAAACCTAAGCATTGACGAGGAGGTTCAAGACAGCAGCGACGAAGACGACCAGGCGAGCGAAGAGGAACAAGACGACCAGGCGAGCGAAGAGGAACAAGACGACGGTGACCACTGACGCGATTAATCAAAGACCTCGGACGGAGATCACATAACTATTTGTATCTTCATTATGCAAATGACTTATGCAAATGGCACATTTACATAATCTATGCCTAATCACGTACATCTTTAACTAACATACACATGTTACAAGTATATAAAATTACTATCATTTACCACTTATATGAATTATGGCACATTTTTATTAATTATGCAAATTAGGCCCATATTTACGTAAATGGTATTTGTTGATGTTCCACCTACCATATATTACATATGGCAAGTGTAGTAAAGTCCTTAAATGGGAAACATTAGAATGAGATAATTCCATCATCCTTATCATAAATGAATTACGACGTACAAGTGCTATGTTATTACAGATGTAATAGTTTTCTCACACATTGTCACACATGTATCCAGAACTAGGGTTCCACGACCTTACACCTTAGTCAAATAGTTACATTATAGTGTAAGATTTATTTAACTTTTACATGGCAAAAGCATAGTTTGTTCATGTTCATGTACCACTATTATGGTATCATACAATTTTCTCATTGATTATGCACTGAACATTGAATAGATACAAGGATATGTTATCAAGCGAACAAATTAAGTCAAGATGATGTGAAAGACATGAATGTATCAATCGTTTTATCTCATGTTATATATCATTTTATTTGATAATATTAACTATTTTATATCAAGATATTCTATATTTACAGTCTACATTTAAAATCGTCATAGAAATAGAATGGTACTATCCAAGCCAAACAATGAACTGATCCCTGTGTGGAAAGTACATCAATGGTTTTATTTAATCAAAACACAGTGTCCCACAGGCTGAAATATTGTTGGAACATGACAACGAGTTTAAATCGTATCATACAAAATAAAATGTATTTTAGCAGAATAACATGAAATATATACATGTGTAAATGCTTTTTGCTGTTTGAATCTTTGTTTAATCTACTACTTGCAATTCTGTTTTGAATTCCATCACTCAGTTCAGAAAAGGTAGGTTTTTTCCTAGGGTAAGTCAGGAAACACAACAATTTTCAAGGCGTGGTTGTGGGGATTGGATGCAAACATTTTCTGACACCTCACCCTCCAAAATACCAGGCCCTGTACCCTTCGAACACAAGATATCAAAACAGGAAATGCTGCTGCTGTCTTAGAAAACCGTTAGGAGGCCTATTATTGACCTTGACCTTCATTTTCGCGAGTAATACTAGTACCCACCAAGGATATACTGTATAACCTTGCTAGTCTCCAAGCAGACCCGTGACGGGTTGCAAAGACCGTATCCAACTGGCAGAAGGCGTTTTTATAGCTATAAAAACTCCTTCTGCCAGTTGGATACGGTCTTTGCAACCCGTAGGTCTGCTTGGAGACTATAAAAACTCCTTCTGCCAGTTGGATACGGTCTTTGCAACCCGTAGGTCTGCTTGGAGACTATAAAAACTCCTTCTGCCAGTTGGATACGGTCTTTGCAACCCGTCATGGGTCTGCTTGGAGCTATAACCTTGCTGCGATGAGCTTCCGTAATGGTGATAAAACCTCCTTGGTGTGACTTTTAGTTTAGCGTCGGTAATCAAATGTACAGATTCGTTTGGGTCTTGATACACGCTGTTTTCGCTGTCCTTAAACCTTTCCAGAGTAGTATGCCGACAAGTATTGTAGCTCATCATAAATATGTTATGCATGAAAAACAGCATTCAATTGGCTAATTCAGAACACCCCTCCGCCAGTAATAAGACAGTCCAGTTTACCCACAATGCAGTTTAATTTGACCTTTCAACCAGTCATATTTGATTCTATGAGTCTTTTTGGAAACAGCAAATTTTGTCTTCACTTTTCCACGTTTGAAGAGCATTTGGGACCGTTGTAAGTCATACTTTAGAAATAAAGATGCCCTTCCGGCCTCTTTCAAAGTACTGGCGAGAGGCGGCCACCTTGATTTTAACTGCAGGGGCAAGAAATGGCACTAGTCCTATGGCTCGGGCAGTAGCAGACGACTTGGTTCCAGGTCGATTTGACTACCGCGTTCTCATGCTTCAAAGAAGCGGTAAAAGTGGCTTCATGCCCAACGCAAAGGTCTTCCCAGGCGGACTCGTTGACGATTCAGACTTTTCTAACGAATGGCTGGACATATTTGATAACTCTGGATTGGGAAACGTTGATTCTATGACAAGTATAAGAAACGCACACGACAGGTCTCCCATGCTGACTGCCAAGCAAGCTTCTCTGGTCCCAAACGATGTCGGATATCGAATCTGTGCGATCCGCGAGACTTTCGAAGAGTCTGGGATCCTCTTAGCTCGTCCATGGGGCGTGTCCGACGCCAACACGGACACCATGTCTGAAGACTCTCTAAACGAGTGGAGAACACGGGTAGACTCCAACGGTCAGGAATTTCTCAGGTTGTGCCAGGAGCACAAATGTGTCCCCGATGTCTGGTCGCTGTACGAATGGTCCAACTGGCTGACTCCAACTAGTTTCTTTAACAGGCGATATGACACTATTTTCTACATATGCTGTCTGGACAAAATCCCACAGACTACACACGATAAGAGGGAAATGGTGAAGGCACAGGTGAGTTTGAAAATGAAGTAGCACGTTTATTTGCTCTGTGATTGGTCAGAAACGGGCCAATCACATTTCATCATGAGATGAAAATAAAGTAGCCGGTTTAGATACTCTGTGCTTGGTCAGGAATGGTGCAATCACATTGCAAATGAAGTAGCAGGTTTAGATGCTCTGTGATTGGTCGGGAACATTGCATCATGATATACACTGCTATGATATAATTACGAACTGATCAATCACACACCACCTCCTACTCATCTTGATATATGTTTGATATCTCAAAGTAAATAGAACTTTCTGATTGGTCCATAGATATAAAAATGAAAAACAATAAAAGAAGCGATGATGCATTAATTCAGAAATAAGCTACGTACCAACTGAGAAGTTTCAGTGATTACAACAAATTGGCATATATTTTAAAGACTGATCAATGTTAGTAAGAAGATATTGTTACGTTACTCATTAATCTAATGTAGAGTTTTGCTAAACCTTCCATGAGAATGATTGTTTACTGGCGTGGTGCCAATTCATGGGTACCTGAGACTTCCCCGAGGGACTTTTAACAGTTACCTGGTAGCTTTGCATGTCAATCAACTTTCATGCTGTACAACAAGTATGAGGAAAAAACAACTAGTGGCAATGGGGGGGGGGTGTATTTGATTACCAGGGAAACATGGTATCCTCTGGGTGTCCGCTGCAAAAAGGAGGGTATCTGAGTGTAGGGCGTCCAGAATAATAGCTTGATGTGGCCTTTTATCAAGATTGCTTTTATTTCCATAAGTGGCTGAGTCCTTCAGAGATTCTACGGAACTTCCGCAGGGAGGAACACTGGATCCCTCCTCCACAAGTGTACGAGCTCTCCCGCATGTTCCAGTTACCCCGTCTAGACCAACTGCACAGCTTCAGCCAGGAGAGAGGGCTGGAGGGGTGTGAGAGGTGGTTACCAGTGAGGATCACTGCTAGTGATGGAAGCATGACTGTGTTACCTGGTAAGGACATATCTTGAATAAATCACACCCCTAGTCGCCTGCCTGCCAACGTTAACTGGCCCACATTATATGGCCAGGTCACTAGGGGATGATATAGCACCCCAACCAGTCAGAGATTGCATACTAGTAACACAGGCTAGTTTTTGTTTGTTTTGCATAACAGATATACTGCCTTTAGGCACACCAGTTTTGTTTGTACAGTTAGTACAAGCTGTGTAACTAAGACTTGGTTATAAGATTTGATCCACACACTGGCATGGACCCCTACTCTTACAGTGGGCGGTAACCTGCTTGAGGTGTATATCTCCCTAAATACGGGGTGACCAGCTTTACAACCCATCCGAAAGGATGTCCCTAACTGAAGCTAGGTACTTGTAGTCACATGAATTGAATGAGGGTGTGTGAGTAGGTACACGTAGGTGTAAAATACCTTTTCCAAAGGCACAACATAGGGGCCTGCTTGGGATTCTAACCCAGAACCTTTAGATTCTAACCACAAGAGCACATTGTCCTTGCCACTAATTTTGGTACATCTCCTAGTTGTTAAGTCCAGGAGTAACAGTAACAGTGACTTTTCTTTCACAGGTGACGACCTTTTCCCCGACCCACCTGACTTGGAAAAGGAGCAAGATCTGCAAACATCGGGGACGCTCTTAGAGTCGAGACAATCAACAGAGAACTTGAACAGGCTGGAATTCGGAGGAAAAGGAGTTTATAGCACTACGGTATGCAGTAACATCAACCAGAAGTTTGGACACTTGTCTCCCATGCAGGATGTGTGGTCAGAAGACTAAACATAGTTTTGACACAAACCAGCTAAATACAGTAGTATCAAAATTGCCTTTTGTAAGGTATCTCTGTAATGCCACAGCAAGGGAATTTTATGGATGACATTGTCTGTAGACTCCAAATCTAATGCAAGTGTGAAAAAACATAGCAAAAATTTTCAACATCATATGAAAACCAATGTGCACACTTATGCTATCCATAAAATTTACTTGCTGTGGCCTAGGATATATGATATCTTCTTGGAAACAGACTCATCCCTTGCCACATGTACTTGAATAATTGTATTCTGTGCAAGGAAATGGAAGTGTGCCAACAGTTACAGTGTTTTTCCACCAAGAGTTTCCAGATATTTGTCAGAATATTTTCACCTTGTCAGAATCAGACATGTATATGTGCTGTATTGCACAGAGTTCAAACTTTGAACCAACTAAATACTGTGCTGTAATTTATATCAGAATGACCTTAAGGTCGATTAAGAGTTGTGGTGCGTGAGCAACTAAAAGTGCCATTATCAAAGTGCCCGGTTCATTGAACTCTATTGTACCCCAATATTTAGGTTGACATGTTGTATTTCATGGGTAATAAAAGGTTGTATGGAGACTTGATTGTGTTGTTTTGTTGAAAGTGATTTTGGATGTAGACTTTGTGGTGAAGTGTATGTCCACATTGTTAAACAATCTTGTAGGTGCTAGGTGCTAGAATTGGTTTGGATCTACTGGGTCTATATAACCTGAGTACCATCCTCCGTAGTGACCGCTGGCTCAATTCCTGTCGCTTGCTAACCGCGGTTCAGGCCATGGTCAATAGTGGCTTTTCCTGTCTTTTTAACTCAATCATTTTTTGATTAATGTTCAAAGTTACTGATTTTTCTTCATGTAGGGAAAGATGACAAACAGGTTCATGGGTTGCTGAGAAACGTCTTGGCTAATTGGCTGGGTGGTTGGTAGGTTGCTTGCTCGCTTGGTTTATTCAGATTTACCTGGCAGTTTCAATTCAATTAAAAAAAGTTACCTTGACCTTTGCCTTCCCAATGCCTGCACACCTACCAAATATCATTATAATCCATGCAAGGTTCTAAAATTATGCAGCTGACCCCAATATCTGGCAACTCAAACACTGACAGACAGACAGGCCAAAACCTATACCTCAATGCTTCGTGGATGCAATTTCATGGAGGTAACAACATCACGTATATACCTTGCGTCTCCCTGAATGGAACAATGTTCTCCGGTTAACAAATATCAAATTTGTAATTCTTACGCTCGCCGCTAGGTGACACTCATCAATAAGCTCACCAGGAACTGTACATTGTACATCACAAGAAGCGCTTTTCTGACGTCGAAGTTTCTGATGGCTTCAAAGGATCAGCTTTTAGATTAAAGTGCTCAATAAGAAGTTTGATTCAAACCTCCCCAGTGCGATAAAGTAATGTTTTGGGGTTTGTTTTTGTTTACCAACTTTCATTACGGTGTTCTTACTCACCGTTGGTAGCCATTTCTCAGTTGTTACCTGTGTACTTTTCCCCCCAGTAAAATACCTCGTTACCACTGTAATCTGTTCAAAGCGCCAGAGAAGAAAAAAGTTACCATCGTTGTTAACAACGTCTGGCAACCCACCCAACGTCAGACACAAATACATATCCGTACAATTTTGTGTACGCCTTCATAGCAAATCTGTGAAGTTACTGTATTACAGTAATGTAGGTAATCATATTGGTGAGGCAACAATTTCTAGAAGTGCAGTCAAACTCGTTCTGGGCACTTTTGAAAATACTTCTGTCATATTTATCTAGTCCTATTGCATGTAATTTGGCGACTGTCTTTAAAGGAAAGCTACACAAAAAATTGAAAATCCTTCTATGCTATGCTTAATATATTCCAAAGTCAAATTCTTACTTCAAGTTGTTTCACATGAGTCCGTCATAGTTCTGGGATTTTCCACAGTTCGCAACTTATGTCATGCTGACGCATTCTCACCTGATAATTGAATTATATATATATGACGTCAGTGTTTCAAATTTTTCACCTGGTGATTGTATTATATGACGTCAGTGTTCTAAAATTCAATCATCAGGTGAAAAATTTGAAACACTGACGTCATTTAATTCAATTATCAGGTGAGAATGCGTCAGCACGGCATAAGTTGCAAACTGTTGAAAATCCCAGAACTATGACGGACTCATGTGAAACAACTTTAAGTAAGAATTTGACTTTGGAATTTATTAAACAGAGCATAGAAGTATTTTCAATTTTTTGTGTAGCTTTCCTTTAAACATGCGTTCTCCTACTGTCATTCATGAGGTGTGTAGAGGCAGGTACTTGTAATGCTAGGGTCACATTTCCAAATCGGCGCCCGGTCGGGCAGTTTGAGGGAGGGAAAAGTATGATATAAAAGACAAGAAACACAAAAGACGTAAAAAATAGTCATGAGCATACATAATGTGTGTATATTTCTTGATATACATTTTCATTTTCTGTTCCCGCAAACAGTCCGGATCCGGCTGGAAATGTGGCCATAGCATTAGGTGTGCGAATGAGGGATGATATAGTCTGGCATACTAAGGAGAACGAGGCAACCACCTGTCCGTATGTACAGGAGAATATCGTGTTTCTGTAAGCCCCGCGCCTCACCCAGGATCCACCCAGGAACCCGACACTCCCGCATTCCCACAGAATTCCACCAAACCGGCCGGAGGCGGTCCTCAATAATCACAAACCAGGTATGGGTCTCCACCCGGGGCACCTAGTGCCGCATTCCTCCACTGGAAAAACGAGTTTTCTATTTCAGGCGCAGTCGTCACATCCGCGATTTCCTGTGGTAGACAAATTTTCAGCCAGGCTATGACCGAACCAACCGTCCGATAAGGAGACTACGACAAACGTTACGCCACAGCAGAAGTTTGGACGACATAACTACGACTGTCTTCAGAATGTCCACAACTTCCAACTGCTTTAGTAAACCTTTCGTAAGGCGAATGTGACAGGACCTCAAAGCACCATCGCGAAGTTTTACGGCCACACTGTACCAGTTGAGCAACTTCTGTGATCTGAAGACGCCGTCCTACTACCCATCGCCGAGTGGGATTCTCCGACATTTTACACCGAGGACGACATCTCTCACTGCACGAAATGGCCACGTATCCTGACGGATCCGACGGATCCGGAATCGGGCCTCATGGCGTTTCCGAGCGAATCCGGAAAAATCCCAGTTCACTGTTCGGATACTGAAGTGCCCGCAGATCCGACCAATTCCGACGCCGTATTCTTCTGGATCCGTGATGCGCCTCGGATACCCGAAGATATTTGCGCGGATCCCTCGTTTTTTGATATTTGGAATGTTCGGATTGTTTGTATGTCGGTAGTTGCTTCGGATCCTGACGAATAAATACACACGGCACGGCATGATCTCATTTCCTGACGAATCCAGCAGATCCGGAATTGCGCATCATAGCAGATACGGAACGTTTCCGATTGGATCCGATGCACCTCAGATCAGACAATTCCGGCGCCGTATACGTCTGGATCCTTCTTATGTTTCGGGTACAGATACGGAACGTTTCCGAGCAAATTCGGACAAATACCATGTACCAGGAACACCTCAGATCCAGCAATTCCGATGCCGTATACGTCTGGATACGTTTCGGGTGCAGATACAATATCTACTCGGATCTTTAATTTTTTTATGTATTTGCTAATATGTTAGAAGTTCAGATTTGTCAATATGTTAGAAGTCATGAGCTGTCTCGGATCCTGACGTATACGGAACACGGATTCGTGTCGGATATCCAAATTACCCACAAGACACTTCTGGGCGCGACAAACGTTAACGGTTTTCTTTCGGTTAACAGCACAGACAAGAACGGCGTTTCATCACCTTCTGTGCTTAACATGGCATCGCCAGAGTCTACCATGGTCGACCAGTGATTTTTGAGTGGCTTGAGAGTCGAAGGGAATTCGGTGTAAACTCAAACGCACGGAATTGCGACGTTGTCATCTTCGTGCATGCAATATTCGTCGCCCCCCTCCCCCCTTGTAAACGCTGGTAGGGAGTTGATTCATCATATAGAGGGACTGCCCTTTGGTAAGTACAAATTGAAAAAATTCCCGTTTCTAACTAGTTTTAACGTCAGTTATCCTCCTATTGTGGCTTGACATATCATCGCATTCGCATGACCATAAGAATTCTCCAGCCGACCTGCCCTTTTACGGCGTTAGGATCTAGGAAATTTAAAATTTCAATTTGTTCATTCTTGCCAATGGTCAGCAGACATGTGTGTCTGGTTGACGTTTCAGATACAAAATAGCAAGCAGTTGAGGGAAAGATAATTAAAGACATGGAAGGGACGAAAATGTCATAAGTATTTGTCCCACAAAGATCCCACAGTTTGTGGATAGTGAACTAGAACTTATAAGGAGGCAGTAGTGTGCTTCAGTGATTATTTCATTCAGTTATAGCCGTGCATGTTTGATCAATATCATATTCAAGTTATAGATGTAAGTTTTACGTAGTCAATTCAACGATGCCCAGATTCATTTTTTTTACACATGCGAGTATGTGATATGTTTAATATTTGTCATTGTTTCCATTTATATATATATATCCAGCACAGCATCGGCAGATACTTCCTTCACAAATGCAGCACATATTGTGAGGACCTTGGCTGGGAACAAAGCAATCAACTGTCAGATGCTCAGCTGCTGAGTACCTCAGGCTCCTTCGGTAAGTCCATCATCGGTACACTTCAATGTTAGCTGAGAGAGGCATGATGGATATCCATTGTCCCGTGTTTTTTGTAGCTGCTGTGATGAAACGAAGCCCATGTCAAAATCATGTGACATGTTCCTTAAATACTTGAATTGATATTTATTCATCATTTGGTTTTATCATATAGGAACTGGTTCATCACAAGATGGACTCCAAGCTGAGTCCAACATGCAGATACAGAAGAAATCAGCCTTGCCTGTACCTTACCAAGAGTGCATGGAAGAAGTGAACTCAGATGTAGTCAGAGAATGGGGAGAGGACGATTATACACATGCAGTTCCACGGCATATGCTACTTACGTTTAAAATGAGGCGTGTCATCATGGGAGTTCTTCAGACAGTATAATGTTACTTTCTATTTTCAACCTCTGTATTTGACCAAGGAGGTTTTTATCTATATAAAACCTCCTTGATTTGAAATAATTGTATCTGATGGCCTTTAGACGAAGAGCTGGTCACAAATAAGGCTTTTATTACTTTAGTGGAATATTTAGAACATAAAGATAATTTTGGTCCAAGGGCACTATACAGTAGTAAATGTTACCACAATGTTGTGATGGTGTTAATTGTAATACATTTCATAATTTTTCACAACATTGTGCTTGTACAACCCCAATTTACCGACATTAACCCGCATATGCAGTGGTGCTTTGAGTATGTGGATGTCCCTCAGCCTGTCTCAAATGAAATGGATTATTTAGCCACATAGTACTTCCGTATTGTATTGTATTTGATAGTTTTTGAACTTAGAAATACATTATGTTGAGATATGAAATGATACATATGTTACATACAGGCTTTCCCAAACTTCCTGTCATTCAAAATGATGTTTTGGGTATAGTTAAATTAGGAATGCAAGCACTTAGTCGGATCCGTTACGGATTCGTTGTTTGGTCCACCTGTATCCGTCAGTATTCACCATTTTCTTTTAAAATACAGAAAAATCCCTGTACGCATCCGTCAGGATCTGTGGCATTTCCGTACAGTTTACGGCTCCGTATTCGTCGAAAATACCTTATTTCGGATTCCTCCGGAAATATTCCATATCCCGGTGCGGAAATAGTCGGATCCGTTACGTCGGATCCACCTGTATCCGTCAGTATCCGTCAGTATCCGACAAAAATACAGAAAAATCCCGGTACGTATACGCCGGGAAATGAGGCATTTCCGTACAGTGTACGGCTCCGTATTCGTCGAAAATACCTTACTTTCGGATTCTTCAGGAAATATTCCATATACCGGTGCGGAAATAGTCGGATACGTTACACGAATCCGCATGTATCCGTCAGTATCCGCAAAAATACAGAAAAATTCCTGTTCGTATCCGTCAGGATCGGTGGCATTTCCGTACAGTGTACGGCTCCGTATTCGTCGAAAATCCCTTACTTTCGGATTCTTCAGGAAATATTCCATATACCGGTGCGGAAATAGTCGGATACGTTACACGAATCCGCATGTATCCGTCAGTATCCGTCAGTATCCGACAAAAATACAGAAAAATCCCGGTACGTATACGCCGGGAAACGAGGCCATTTCGTGCAGTGTCTGCTTTGAGGGGACAGGGGTTGACATAAAGTGAGTATCATATGTTTTGTTATCTTGGATGTAACATCATCAATATTAGTGTAGCATAAGTAAGCATATCCCGTTTGTGGACATCTATATATATCTCTGGCAGAACATTTTAAAGTTATTTTAGCGAGGAAACTACACGTGTATGCCCATAGTACGCCAAAAATAGTTACTCACAAGCAACTGGATAAAATTTTGAAACAGTCAGACGTTTCAGACAGCATCCGCTGTCTTTCATCAGTGACTGCGGATGCTGTCTGAAGCGCCTGACTGTTTCAAAATTTTATCCAGTTGCTTGAGTAACTATTTTTGGCGCATCTTACTACTTGGATGTCTAATCTTAGTCAACGTATGCCCATAGTGTTTCATCACTGTCAAGACATCAAAGTTACGACTCATAAACGTAACTGAAAGAGTGAATTTCACAAAAGAAAGATATATCTATACGTCAGGCACATAGAAATGAAATACGCACGCACGCATTTCTTGGTGCCGGGGCGGAACGTTCTGTCCGCAGAACTGGAAAGTGGACACCAAGGACACGCGGGTTCCAGCGCTGGGTCATTGCGTTCGTGCCCGTCCAGCTGTTGATTTGTTTGAATAAAATAAACAAAGAAACGCCCGACCGGACCTGAGTAAAGGTTCGCTGGATAAGTAGGTAGGAAGAACAATCCATCTACTGTCATCAAGATAATCAATTATAGAATCAACGCTAGTTATCATAGTTTGGTGACAAACTCAAAGAAAGGATTCATTGACTTAATTAAGTGGCGACAGTTTACGTGTTATATATATGGTGATTTTTGCTGTGCTTCTTTTTCTCGACTTTGTTGAATGTCCCCATCGACGTACAACTACCATTATTTTAACTTCTGCATCTGGATATTTGTTAGTTCTGTTCTATACCATACTTCTGGTCGATGTTAGCTGCCTCTGCTTGACATGCATGTCAATATATCTTTGCTCCAGATAAAACGGACAAACACCGTATGTTCTAACAAATACGGTGTATGTTTACAGTGGTGTAGGTATCATGTGTCTGGACGTAGTATTGCGTTTACACAGGCTAGCTCGCCATGCGTGGCACACCGTCCCATTAGATTCTCTATTTACGTTCATGCTACAGTACACTTGATGAACAGACAACACTTCCAACAGGTGCATGGAGAATATAGCTCCCTCCAGCGGATTTCAGCGGAACTGTACCGCGGATACGATATTCGTACTAAAAGAATAGATTGATTTGCTGTGCTCAAGTACATCTTCTACAAGACCACAGCATGTCCAAGACAAAAGATACAAAAGCTGAAAGTTCTGCTGCAATACCAAGAACAGCCACCAGGGGCGGCCCAAAAGCGTACACATACGACACTCACAATCGGGAGCGCGTGCCCCCCCCCCATACACACAGACAGACACACACACACACACACAGATACAAACGGCCCAAACAATACTTAAGCACATATATGTTACCTTCATGGAGGTAAGATGTGCTATAAAATGATCTTGAGACACATGCCGGTCAAGTGGAGTACTTGGGGCTCCGCTGTGTGGCGCTGTTGAGTGTCTTAGCGTACACGGTAGACCGTCCGCCGAGTTTGCAAAGCGAGACGCATTGTAGCACGCCACAACGTAAACCATGTCCTAAAACTGGCAGGAGTAGGATTGTCCAAGGAAGTAAAGAATATATCATATGCTAGTATAGTAAGAAACGGTGGGAAGGTAGATATTCTAATTAAAAACGGGAAGGTAGATATTCTGGGGTTTTACAGATCTTTAAGATAAAAAGATCCGGAAACATTCATTCTTTTGTTCCTCAGCTCTACTAATGAGAGGGAATTATCTTAAGGAATCTGAATCTTACTGCGGTTCTTCTAATTACATTTTAGTTTTCTGGAAGCTTCAATCCTGTACTTATAATGTACGGGATGGTGATATGAAGAGGTTCAAACCATTAGTAAGCGATGGATTTTCCGCCGTGAAGTGCGATTGCATATGACGTCTATTCGCCGTTTTGAGAACCCTTGAAAAACTCGTTAACTGCACTGCACATCCCCATAAGACCGCCGCATGTCGATATTTCCTCTCTTCACTAACTCAAGTTAGAAGTTCTCAACACACATCGATGATTAGTTTATCCTAGACGAGGTGGTCGCTCTGAGAAAGTGCTCTCAAGAAGTGGTACTTTTCCATGAGCCCATTAAACAGAGACATATTATTTTACGACAAACTTTTAGAATCAGTAGACTTCGCGGAACCACTAGAGGAGCTTGGAACATTTCCAGGGACATGCGAGCTCTTGTCGAACACGTTTCAGCGCCGTACGTTCTACTTGTTTTCATCGTTTAACAACGTCGTGTATCTATGGAGTGTTATGCTTGAAGTTTCGTCACTAGATGGTTTGAAAATGAAGCATGTAGTGGTAGAAACAGAAGTTGGTTGTTTAAATGGTGCGATATCATAGATTGATGAAAGGAACATATCACTTTTCGGAAATCTAGATATCATTTTATGTTCTGTGTATTTTCAGCCATTTATCTATGCTTAGCTAGAAAATATAGCAACTCAAGTTCTTAGTGTACGATTGAAGATAAGTGACAGCCAAGAAGTATGTATGGTGTAAACATGTAACGTTACAGGTTTACAGAAATCCTGACCAAAGAAGGGAAAATAACCACATTAAGAAAAGGGTAAAGTCAACTTGGTTGGATACTAAAATACGTGCTTCGGGAATTATGTAGCTTTTACCTAACCTACCAACGGTCGCCTATTGACCTTCCCTGCATAGCGGGCTACCATTGGCATACTATTCACTCTATTTGGCCGATTTCCGTACTATTTTCCCAGCGATCAGCGGAGCCTGGTAGAGGCTAGCCTTTACCGTTATTCCCCAGCAGGGTGTACTTGTTCTGTGGGGCTATCATCAGAGAATGCCGTGTGTCCTACATGATTAGTCTGGTACCAGTTTCTCCCGGGGCTGTCTGCTGGGTTTCCTCGGCACTGCACGTTTCTGCTCGCCTGAGCAACTTAGCCCACTCCACCCCCACCTGCTTAAAGAGACTACAGCCCTGTGTTTTGCTCAGGGAGGCTGTGGCAGATATTTCTTGGCCGTGGAGCCGGCCTGTTTGGGCCCTGTCAAGAGGCCAGGTTCCAGGTTATCCATGATGGGAAACCTAATCTCCAAGCAGATGTAAGGATACGGCTCATTTTCAGTGTTTTACGCCTGTTTGTGCAAACTCTAGTGCTCTCTTCTGGTATTGTACCTTTTTTTCAACGGAGGCGTACCTAACAACAGCCTTGTTACCCGTGTAGCGAGAATTAAATTTGAAATATTATACAGAGCAAAGATCTTGTTGGCATTCCCCAATAACTACACGGCGGTTTCGCACACACACCAAATTCTTGCACATAGCTATAGACAACCACTCAGAATATACCAGGTTAGAACTTTTGAAATAGAGAGGACTGCCTTGGTAACAGATGGTATGTTGCAGTAAAGATGCTACAAGATACCTTGGGTTCAACGACCCTAGCGGAGAAAGACTTGAACCTGTATGGAACCACAACAGCCGTTAATCTCGTACATTAAAGTATAGCGCTTCTAGCAAGTTGATAACTTTGAAATTGTGGATCTGAGGTCAACTGATAACCCCCTAACCCCCCTCCCCACGTCAATCAATAGTTAGTGTGGAAGATGAACGCGGTTATGTGATAAGATATGCTGGAGGCACGGCCGCTTGAAATAACTTGGAAAATGTCCAAGACGCACATGTCCAAGGAGCAGTCACTTGCGATCCTTCAACATGAACTGTGTAACTAGCACAAAAATACCATAATTAATTCATAGTCATTCTTTATGTACTGTTTTCAATACCGATCTTAGCAATTTTTGAAGCTTATATAAGAAAAAGGCTACCACATTTGTTGCCTATGCAAAGTTTGAACGTTTTGCATGATTTAGTTAAACCATTGCTAAGAAAAAGACGGTAAAACAATACTACAGGGTCAGACATCGTTAATTTTTCTAGAGCATGTTTCGCAAAGCAATGCTTGGTAGAGGGCCCAGGATGTAACCACCTCTTCCTTATTAAACGTTGAGCCAATGTATACCAACAAACAGAAAGTCAGAAACATTTATACATATCTTTATGAGAGGAAGTGCGAATATGAAGGAGCACACACAGACCCTCCAACAAATGTTGCGAAATTTCGAATATCGGGATAAGTTATTTTCTAAAACTACTAAGCAAGATAACAATTGCACTTTTTTCCCAATAGTCACGGCTTTTACAGCTATGTTACAAGTGTAGGACGGCGCCGCGTATCTGATAACCTTCTGCGAACATACAAACAGTCTCTTATACTGGTACAAAAACAATGCAGTTATCATCTCCAGACCAGGGACAGGGTGATCAGTTTCTAGTTCCCAATGTCAACTCGTGCGTCACCTAACAAGCAGGGGGGGGGGGGGGGGGCTAGAAATGGAGCAGATAGGCACTGTCCAAGCGGGGGTTCGGCTCTGCCTGTTTTTTGACGTGATTTCTAGGCGTTTTTGTCGGGCTTTCTATTTTGTCTCGTTTTCTTTATAATTATGGCTTGGCTTGGCTTGGCGACAGAAAGAAAACGGGACATAATAGATAGACCGACAAAAATGTGTGTGATTGTTCAAATTGACCATGTTGCTCTGGTACAAGAAACTGTTTTCTTTTACCTTTTACCTATCATGAAGCACCTTTAAGTACAGGCATGCGGCAGCACATTTTCAACAAAAATATTTAGACAAAATAACCATCTGATTTATTAGATGTATAGGTCTATTTTCATTATCTGGCATCATTTTCCTACATAGGTTATCAGTTTACCGCAAACTTCAAGGGCAAAGTTGCAGTTTCCAACGTCCTGGCTGGGTGCCGATACCTTTTGGAACAGCCTGACCAATCAGGGACCTCCATTTTGGCTATTCCCTCCCTCCCTCTGGAAAGCTGGATTCTCTGGCCTGGCTGTAAACACTGCTCTGACTGTCAGATAGTGTGTTTGCAGAGGTTATTGACCCGTATGTCACTGTTAGTGTTTGCGTGATTGGGAAAAAAGCATATAATGGCGATTTGGGGTCATTTTACAATTACTAAATGCCAATTTTATTAATACTACCTCTACAGCATGATTTTACAAGCAAAAGTTTGACAAAACTGTATATGATAGGGCAGAAAAAGAAATGCTGTTCTGAGGTTTACCACCTGAACTTGCCTCTCACGGGTGGCATAAGCATTTTGATACTTTGATAAGGTGTGAGGGCCCACAGAAGGAGGTTCTCATTAAATTATTTTAAAAAATTCACCAAAAATTAATCTAAAAAGATATCAAAAAAGGAGCCCGTGTATTGACCAATGGCATTATTATGCATCTGTCCCTAAAATATTAACTTTGTACATTGGATCGTTAGCGAGGAAAAACCACTTTTGTAAAAAGGGGCGCGGCCCTGTAATTGTTGATGACGTCATCATGGCGTCATAAAAATTTGCATGAATTATTTTCTTGCACAGAGGTACTTGGAGAAAAAAATCAAGAGCCACAAGTAACACTATATAGTATTTTCAAGACACCCCAGAAGTGCTGCCGCATGCCTGTACCCCACCTTAAGTCCACTCTCTTAAAACAGATTTCTTAGAAGGCCTTGACCACCGAATGTCACGTGACGTGACGTATTTGACAAGTCGTCCCGACCTAACACGAAATGTGTACCAAACGGCTTCTTACCCACACGTTAGAGGGGAGGGGGGTTACGATGTGTTTGCTGGATACACGCAAACCTACGCACGTGCATACTTGTCCCCAGAAATGGCTTGGTTGCTGTAGTCTCTGACGCGGGGCAGTACTAAAATACATCTCCTGCAGTTTTAGGTCAATCGTCGAAGAAATGCATTTTTGACAAAGACTTGCTATCTAAAACTCTCCCCAACCACACTCCTTTTTTTCTACACGTAGAGGGGTGCTAGAAGAAAGAAAACTATGACTCAGTGCAATTTACATTGAATTGTCTATGGTCTATATTCTAGCAATAACAAAAGTTCAGGATGAAAAAGTAATCAAGCATTGCGTATTTCACATGTGGAGGTTGTAGTAACAAAGGCTGTATAGTGTAGTTGAAAGATTATAACAGTTTTATGTTATCAATGAGGGGGGAGGGTACATCTCGGGGAAGGAGCGAGAAAGCAGGTACCGGATCCGAACAGGAGAGAGTGAAAAGCTGTGGTGGCCCAGAACTGTGCGCCGATGATGATGATGATGATGAGGAGGAGGAGGAGGAGGAATGGAGGAAAATTTTTCGCGAATTGTCGTCCAGAAAAAAATTACATTGACAGACCAGACCCACAAACCTACTTGCATCTCGGTTCCTAACCCAGTAACTGCATGATTCTACATATTTCTTAAAAGTTTGGTTTTAACTTCCTCCCTCCTGCCTATCTCTGTAACCACCACAAAATGGGGTGCCAAACGGCTACTTCAGTGTGCTAAAGGTTAGATACAAGAGACAGCATACTGTCTGTCCGTGTACTAGGGTTCAGCGACCTCCCCGCCATCACAAACAGTTTTCCCGGTTGTATGTAGCCCACGTTTTACATTATAGGTAATGACTAAACGAGCCTATGAGTCTGGTGTCCTACATCGGAGGAATGATGTCAATCAGCTCCCAATCAACGGCCATTGATATGACGTCTTCCCCCCATACCCTTTCCTGTTTATCACAGAAAAGAGCCATCAGAGGGTTAATGGATTAGTAATGTATATTTATTGTTTAATCTCGCAAGCTGATTAGCGTTCTACATAAGGGGATAAGGTTCTTGGAAGGGTCTATTTGTCCGGTGAGAGTTCCTCGGAACTGTCTCGTCCACTTTGCCGCTCACCGACCATCTGCTGCTACGGTCAAAACAAAATACCGAATTTCCCCCGGTACCCGAACACTTGTACTGGTCTTCACCGACGATTTTGCGTCGCCTGCAGCTCTTTGGTGTTTTAATACAACGCCTAGGGTGTGAATGGTTTGAATGCCGGACGAAGGTCATTTTGGTCATTATCCAAGCAGAGGTTTCGGTCGAGTAGGGTAGGAGTGTCCGGGATGCGGACACTCCTACCCTACTCGACCGAAACCTCTGCTTGGAGAATACATTTTGGTCAGGAAAGGCGGGAAACACACGATGGGAGACAAGCTCGTACATTGATGATTAGCCCGCACTCCCTTACGTATAAGGTCGTTTATCAATGTCCGATCTTACCACACGACTAAACTACTCTCCCTTTGAAAAACATTTACCAATGGCAGTTGACAAATTGTGGGGATTTCGACGTCAGCTGTGGATTTAGGTCTAAGCATGAAGGGTCTGTAAGTCGTCTGCAAATGACGTCACTAACTAACGCAAACACCCACTGACTGATTGGTTTATTCGCTTCGTGGTTTGCTCCGTAATCATTCTCAGTCAACCATATTCTGACTTCTATGCATCCCTCTCTTGTAGCCAGATGTACTTGAACGTGACCAATGCTACTCAACGCACCTTTGCCCTTCAGGTCACTGACCGATAGCCTCAACCAGGCCCCCTAGGTTGCTGGCAAAATAGTAGAAACGTGCCAAAATGCACAGTTATACCATAGTCTCTGCCATACTAACCACGCCAGCTGTAGGGAGAATATTTGCCAGGGAAGTTTGGGTACCGGAGGGTTTCATTCGCAGGCGCGTGGGAAATGTCAAATTTACCGTGGACTGATTCTACTGGCAGATTCATGATTCCTTTTTTTGTTGCCGAAATCTACGATCCGTACCCCCGCAGGAAGTCCTGATGGAGGCTAGTTGTAACATATCAGAGGAGTTATCTGGTTGAAGATACAGTTCGTAGCCCGCAGAGCCTGTGGGGGTCGCCCTTCTTTAAACGGTGCGGTATAAAAGTAATTCCCCCATTATTTCCACAAAACTTAAAGACGCTCAGCGCTGAAGATCAACCGTGGGTTGCAAACTTTATTTTCGACCAGCTAACTCCTCTGGCATGTTATAACTCTGTATTTGCCCAATTTCTTACTATTTTGCCTTTTAACCTCCATCAGGCCTTCCTAGGGGGGTATGGATCGTAGAATTCGGCAAAAAAGGGAATAATTGGCCAGTAGAGTCAGTCCACGGTAAGGTATATATTCCCCCCGTGGAGAAACTTCCCTGGCAAATTTTCTCCCCATAGCTGGCGTAGTTAGTCTGGTAGAGGCTAGGGGCTACTGACCGAATCGCTTCCTTGTTTATATTATCGTCCCAGTTTTTGCCTGACGTCATTATTTGATGCGGCTCGCATGCGAGGTGATCCTAGGATGAAAATTGGCGGGATTCACGACACAACTCGGACCTGATAACTCGTGCCGGTTGGTCCTCAGAGACAAACTCGTAAATTCCTTTATGAACTTCCCAGAAGGCTTGTTCCCCGATATCAACGGCGCTTACGCAGCAAAATAAAAGCTATAATGTCCTTTGCAGTAAATATATGGCATTAACGAGTTTGCAATCCAACCGTTTACGAGCGTAGCTGCATGATATCCCAAAATTTCGCGCTAGTCGGTTAGGTGCCGTTACCATGGCAACAAACAAACCTATGACGTCAACTTTACCTGACCGAACTATTCAATTTCCGTGTTTGTTCATCCAAAGTCTTTCTAGAATAGAATAATGCAAGTCTCGATTAGCAAATTCATTTATTGTTTTAATCTATCTATTGCACTCTGGTGCTCTGACGACGTCATTTGCTTAATGTAGAAGAATGGTAACGTTAGAAGCATCGATGCATCCAGTGCGACAGGAATCTTGCTGGACGTAAAATGCTTAGGTCGTTTGTATTCCAGAGCGCGAGCGAACATGCAAATCTTTCTGCATTTCAATGGAGCAGAATGACTCACTCCTAGGTTTACACGAATGTCTGTACATGCTTTTATCGACCCAAGCTCGATAAGTGGCGAGGGCACCTCAAGCAACAAAAGCCATTGTGAATCGAAGTGCAAAATTATGCGATGTGGTGCTCGAAAGTTTAGGTGACGTCACTACATATGACGTCACCGTTGAACCAAGCCTCGCAACGATTGGTTGATGCGTGGAAGCTTATATGACGTCACTATGACGTCACCGCCATGCCTCGCAACAGTTGCCTCAGAATTGATTGCCAGTAAATTGTCTGTTCATACATAACGTTTTTCACGCGTTAAGTTCTGCAGATACACGGGTCCGGAGGGTTAGTGCTCGGTGAACAGGAAAATCATGTGGAAATCCTTTTTACGTCACAGTGTGTACACAACCTTTACGGAGAGATTTGGACGTGACAAGATTGATAACGGCGGTACCAGCCAATGTCCCTGGAAGTGGGCGGTCTTGTGGATTTTGATCATTCTTGGGATATAAGTGACTAGAAAAAGTTTTACTGATGCAACAAAAAGTACAGCAACTTTCATATGAGTCAAACTACAAAATTGAAATACAAGCTAGATCTTAACATTCGACTTACTAAGCAATAAAGGCTAGTATGCATGATGATAATATCGCCATCAATCATGATTATCTAATGACTATGCTCATGTATGTGAATAAATTCACGTGTATTTCCATTCAATTTTGGTAATGATTGGTTTGATGTAACTTCCATTAACATTAATCCACCAGGTTACATAAATCCGCCACGTTGAAAAAAGTGGGTTCGAGAGATCTCTAGTGCAACACCCCCACGGGTATGCAAAGTTAAGATATACAGGAGTGCATTCTACTGGGGGACGTTGGCTTGGAGATCTGTTTGGATATCTTTTCAGGGTATGTACCCTGGTGGAATTATGTTAGTAGATAATCATATATGAGACAAATTTTCGTGGTCATTATTGTTGCTACTTTAAATGCTCTATAATTTTGGACCAGATTTCTTGACACAACAAGACCTCTTCTGTGTCTGGATACACCTGGCGTAAGAAAACAGGAGTCCAAATGCAATTCTTAAGTTCTTCTGGTCGTAGCAACCGACTATATTTCTGTAAAAATCTAGAGAGACATTGCTATAGTAGTACATTACGTATCTGTGCCAAACCTTATGACGATATTAACGTTACCACAAATGAACCAAGAACGTGTTTTCTGTTATATACACTTTTTCTACCCTAGGATGAACCTGGCCAATTTATTTCATGTTTTCTAATGTTGACTTGGGTGTATGTATTCTGCACGACAGTTCATGTGCGTGTGCGGTGGACCAAAAGGACAGGAACTAGTCCTTGCCCCACGAATCCAGCTAGCTAAAGGTTAATTGTAGACGTTTAAAAATCGAACTCTCTCACCGAGCGCCTCTTCCGCGATAACAAGCGATCTCCTGTCAGAAGAAGGCGGCCTTCCGTGTGGATGATAATGTCACATCACAAGAGTTTACCGTCAAATAATGATTATATTCACGATGAAAGGTGTATCAACTCATCAGCTCTTGTCTTTTATGTGTGGAAGTCGTGGTCCTTTCTGAGGGTGGGTATGTATGATCACGTTTTGACCACGTATCATGGGATGAGCTGGTCACGTTGTCACCCAAGATCACATTGATTGTCAGAAATTGGGTTTACCTATTGTTGATAAGCAAGAAGAAGAGAATACGTAGTGATCCTCTACGTTATCATAGGATGATCTGGTCGCGTTGTTATCACATTGATTGTTAGAAATTGAGTTTACCAATTGTTGTTGACTAAGAAGAAGATTAGCGATCTTCCATGTTATTACGGGATGCTCTGGTCACGTTGTTGAGTGTGTGTGTGTGTCACGTCTTGTCTGCCGTTATCATGGGAGGATCTGGTCACGTTGTAGTATCCCACGATCACATTGATTGTCAGAAATCCGGTTTAAATATTGTTGATGATTAAGAAGAAGAGTAGCGATCTTCCACGTTATCATGTGATGATCTGGTCACGTTGTAGTGTCCCACGATCACATTGATTGTCAGAAATCCGGTTTAAATATTGTTGATGATTAAGAAGAAGAGTAGCGATCTTCCACGTTATCATGCGATGATCTGGTCACGTTGTAGTGTCCCACGATCACATTGATCGTCACGTCAGAAATCCGGTTTAAATATTGTTGATGATTAAGAAGTAGAGTAGCGATCTTCCAGCCGTTGCGTACATAATGACACAATTCAGACTTGATCTTGACACCCAGTGGGTTGAAACTGCTTTATAGTTCACATTCCCCTGCTCCTTTATCCCTCGCCCGCGCACGGCGTAGGCGTCGCCAGGTGAAGACAACTTAACCTCTGTAAGGAATGTGAGAAACAGGCTTTCTCTTCTTCTCAGCATTGTATCATACCACGGCATGTGCGTTACCATCTCGTGCGGCGGGAAGACTTTGTCTCCCATGACAACGCGTAGGCGGGAAGTGATGATAGACCAATTTCTGAAAGAGCCAACGCGTGATTGAAATCTTGTCAGAAATGGCCACGAAGGAAGAATGTAACAATATTTCACACACCTTCGAAATTGAGCCGAGTGCCAAGGTTTCGGGAGAGAAATCGACGAGAGACACGGACGGCCCATGATAGATTTTGAGAGGGGTTCCTTAGGTTAATGACCACATTCACGTTCTACATTAGGATGCTGTGTGTACGATTCCCGTAGCACGTAAGAAGTGGTGAATAACGGAGTCACAGTTCCAGTGTCTCATAAACACTGGGGTGACTTCAGTAACAACACACTGGAGTCAGTGACTCATCGCGCCGTACCTTGGTTGACCTGTAGATTTCTCAGAAACTTGACATCAGGGCGCTTGGAGCAACAAACTTTTAACATTTGTTCGTACACAATTCAAACTCTACTTCTGGATAAATTACGTAGATTACTTCCAGACGTTTCGAGTGACATCCATCACTCCTCTTCAGCGTCACTAGAATAAACGAATCTCAATCATAACATCGCACGACATTGACAGGAGTGTGAGTGACGTCATGAGGTAATTTTCCCATTTTCCCGCCAAGCAGGGTCTTTTATTCAAGTGAACCCAAGACTCATTCCAACGCTCCTCCGGGAGCAGAATCGATTTCAAAAATCACATCTGAGCGTCTTGATACGTCCCTCATATAAACTGTCTTGCCACATTTTAAACCATAAGACTGCCATAAAACATTTAAACAGTTCCCGTAGGTACTAGGTAGGTACATAATGTAAGTTTGCGCTCACAGTTTCCAAGATGACTGGGCATGAATCAGCGGTTTCGCCGATTCTCATTAAAAATCCAACAAGGGGACGCCCATAAAACGTATCTATATTATCTGTGTTTTTCAAATTCCCTTTCTTTAATTTTTTCAAAATTTTTTCTTTATAATTCAAATGTCTCCAAAGTGTTAATTTTTTCACACTCCCATTCTTTTTTATTTTGAACAAAAACGACTACACTCCGCTCACCCGTCGCCCCATCGTTTATTATGATTATTATGACATTATGATTAACAGTTACATATCTAATATGTATAATCAACATAATATAATCATTGATTACTTGTTTATATAACGTTTTATGTATATTGAAATTCAGCTGCGTAACAAGATACAAAGTATGACAAAACGACGATTCTAAGAGACTTATCTAATCTACATATGGACGTTATGATATTGACGCACGTAACTTTATCTGTTTGTTAAATCGTTTGAAAATAGTGCTAAGAAAAGATGTTGAGGATTCTTGAAGGCTAAGCAGGGAAAAATATATAAAAGCCTGTACTTTTTATGTATTTATAAATCTTAGGAGTTAGGATGATCCCTCCAGTACTGATTTCCAAGCCTGTACTTGCATCAGAATTGACTGATTCAGTAACAGTCCCTGACAATATGTCCACCCAGTAGTAATTTTGTTCGGTAAACTGTTCTACGGGCCGATTGCTACTCTCCAAGCAGAGGTTGGTGGAGAAGATTGTGGCATTTTTATCATATGCCCCGTCTTCTGTTGGCACTCTCCACTCTCTCTTGGTGCAAGGGCGTTATATAATATCCTTGCTTGGTGGATCGAGGGTGCGCCGACAGAAAACGGGCATATGGTAAGAATGTCACAATCTTCTCCACCAACCTCTGCTTGGAGAGTACCGTCTGCGAGAGTATTTACTACTTTGATAAATTCGTCGCGACTTGTGCGCTCCTCTGGGACTGATAATGAATGCATCAGCCCCGCAGATACTGCTACAGTACTGATTAGTCACGTATATCCCCTGATATATTATCTCGTTAGATATCCTCGTGCGTCAAGACGCAGAAGGTGTCGAATGAAAACGTGAGGCGACAAATGGCGGGGTGAACCCCGAGCTTCTTACCTATTTCTCAGAAAACAGTGTCTCAAAATACCGTCTGCAAATAATCCGATATTTGATTCCTTCCTTTCAAACACCATTTTCATCATCCTTTCCCCCCGAAAATCCTCTTCCGTTCAATATCTTTGAGTACATTTTTGTAGTCATTCGCAATGGATAATATATTAAAAACCAACGAGTTTTCTGTGCTAGAACATTTGAAAATCGTTGACAGAGTAGAAACTCTAGTTACTATAACATGCTGATAATAGCAAGTGAGGGCGCCGTCTGGGAATGTATGTAATGTAACCAAATGGAGGTCGTTTTCCCGCCAACTTAGTCAACATTGCTAATCAGCTCTTGTTACATCCCAACAGACCGCGTACGGGAAATTCGTTCCTAAACATCACTCATTTGTTAACCAACAACTGAAACGCACACCACCGCGATAGCGTAACGCCTAGTAATAGGGACTAAAATATCACATGGAAAAATACATAGTCATCAGTGCAAACTCATTTTATCCTTGGCGTGGCTTCGCAATCACAGTTACATAATGCCCATAATCATGTGGTGAGAACTGGGAGGGAAGGTCTTCTCTCTGTTGACCCTGACCTCATAGCTCGTCAGGTCAACTCGTAATCGATGGCACTTTCCAAGTAAACCGACTGCTCCGCGAACCCAGTGGGGCTTTAGCGAAGGAAAGCCGGGCCTTCCTCTGAGCATTGCGAGGTCCCTAACAGCGGCGCTGTTTACAAACCATAAAATAAAAGGGATAGGCTACTTGGAAATTGGAATCCTGAGGTTTTCACAGCAGAGAGACTTTAAAATCTTACACATATCCTCTGCCTATCTGGATAAATCGTTAAATAGATCAAATGAAGAATCCCGTAGCAGCCGTTTGAATGTTGACGGTTATCAGTATATTTGGTTGGCACGCAGCAGGGACGCTTATCATCGCTTCTAAGTAATTCGGCGATCTATATAGATGTCAACAGCTCAAATCCTGGGGCGAATTAGGTGGATCGATAACTGCTGAGACTACATTGGCTGGAAGCTGTGATTTTAAAGAGGGTCTCCTGTGGGATGCCGGGACACATGATGTCATAACCCGAACCTCCCGGCGCTCAACTAGCAAGTGACGTCACCATCCAACCGCAAACGTCGACATGCGCAGAAGACAGCGGTGAATCCGCTATTTAAACCGTGGTGGCGAGGTTGTGAGAGAACACAGTCGGCTCCTGAGTGTACGGACAACAAGGAACTCGGCTGATTTCACTGAGGCTTTCGAATGGTACTGTGTGAAGCGACGTGGGTTCCCCGGCCAGCCACATCGGCACCAACGCGATTGATTACACGGTAGGGCAAAGCGCGCTTCCCCGATAGTGATAGTAGTGGCTCCCCATCCAGAGATGGGCGTGGGGGATGTTACTAACACGTATATTCGTGTAGACCGTTTCTGCGGTTAAACCCAGGCACGCGCGCCGACGCCCTCTCCGTAACTACGTCCCGATTCATCCCCCGGGCAGTCGGGAGGCTGGGCAGATTTTTGTGAATGATAGAATTTGTGTTCAACGTTAACCGTGTTAACGCTGCGCTGGTGGTTATCTGTGTGGCGTACATTCATGGTGAACACTCGGATCTTGATATCTCAGCGAATACTGCAATGATCGTCACTGTCTCATCATTTTCATCACTTGAATGAATACGTCTTTATTTCATTTTCCAGACCGAGAGTTGAACAACAGCGTTCTACGACCATGACTCTGACCAGCTGTAAGCGCTGCCTGCAGCAGCTCGCCGCGGTCTCCCGCCGTTCCCTCACCAACCTCTCCTACGAGGACCTCACCAAGGAGTGTCGGGAGGACAGCGGCTGGGACTCCGATGTCGACTCGCTGTCGTCCGGTGGGGAGGACGAGGCGGTGGCGGGGACGCCGATCCACCGCGTGGTGCTCCTCGGGGGAGAGGGCGTCGGGAAGACCGAGCTCGCCAGGCAGTTCGTCGGGGCGGACGGAGGGTACGAGTCCGACAGTGACGGCGGCGACTGCGATGATCCTTTCCTCGACCCCGATTCAATGCCAGGTACATCGCTATCTTCCATCGTTATACCTACTCTTATTCTTTAAAGGATGAAAGTCAGTGTACCGACAAAATGTTGTTGAAACAGAAAAATAATAATACATTCTATGATAACAAAATTTCTTATCAACATTGAACAGCATAGGAATAGATGTAGTTTTCTTATCCTTGAATTCAAGAATTCCATCATCTACTGATTTGTCGATTTGTGAAGGAAACCGATAGCCGGTATATAGGATGAAAGCCTGCAAGTCTTTGGGCGGGAAAATTACACTCTGCATATACAGACATCAATGTTAGTGTACCAATTACCTGCTAACTTTAGTCAGCAAATCTCGGCCACACTAAAACGAATGGCAGATACGGACAATCATAGTCAGCATAACACACAAACTACACCCGACAGCTGGCATGGCAACGGTCCGAGAGATTTGAAGGAAAATCGATGGATTTGATTTGATTCATTCGCTGTTATAATTACATGGCGAGCAGAAGACGCCCAGTCCCTTGACCGATTACAAATCTGGGTCTTCTGAGTATTAATATCTCGATTTGAACGTGTTAAGTGATTAATAAACAGTGTTTAGCCACATGGGACGGAAAAAAATGTACGGCCGGAAAACTACCCTATCTTAAACTATTGACAATGGCATCTACCCACGCCCAACAGAATGTATGACGCCGAAAGTGACTTTAACAAAGGGGAAAGACAGATGGGAAAGAGACAGAAAATCAATTTTTCACCTTGAGTGCTGTCGTCGGATTGCGTCAAATGTTTCAAAAATAGCCCGCGGTGATTCGACATTAAACAGTATCTCTTTCGCAAGGTGACTCTTTCTTCCGCCGATATTAATAGCCACGCGCGTATGTCGTCACGCAAAGTATGAATAACAATCATCTCTTTTTTATTCTAGACTCGATCGTTTATGTAATGACGTCAAAAGGCTTTTTGTACTAAAAAAGAATTCCGTACTCCAAATCGCCTTTTTTTTTAATGACTCACGAGCGGACGTTATTTAACGGTTTCCTACTCAGGTGGGCGTGCCGTTTCGTTCACGGGCGACCGACGGTGCCTGCCCTCATGATTTATTAATCCGTAGCATTCCGAAGATGGATTGCTTGAAAAAACGCAAAAGTGGGCTGTAATGAATTTAAATTAGGGATTGAAATTTCCAATGGTCACCGTACAAACGCACACGGTCTCTTTCGTCGGTTACTTTTGGGATATATGGATGAATCCATGCATAGTTCTATGCTCATCGATACTCAAACATTCAAAAGCTGCTTCTGTGAATGCCAATGTGTAGTTTGAAACAATATATCAGGTAGGCATTACAGTAGCCTTGTCCAGTCAAATAGGTTACTTTTAGCCTCCACCGTAAGGGATCGTAAATTTTGGCAAAAAATTGGAATACATGTACTAGTAATTGGAAAGGAGAGTCAGTCCACGGTAAGGTTAACATCTCCCCCTACGCCTGCAAATGAAACTCTCTAATGGCAAAACTCTCCTGGCAAAAATCCCCCTACAGTTGGCGTAGTCAGGCTACGTAGCTTACTCTTAAGAATTTCGCATGTGCATTTCCTAATAGTAAGCTTAGAGGTTTGGCTATCATTTATATAGATCTAAGTGGTCCAATGTACGTGTATGTTGCATCTTGTATCTTTCTCTACGTGTTCTAGTTCGTATTCATGCCAACGTCGATAATCGTAGCTTCACGTCAGCGAATTTTAAAACACGTTTGCGCAGCCAGATTCGTGACCGAGACACCCACGTCTATTACGTCTTCAAATGTGTGACTAACTTTCGCCTTCCTCTCCAGGATACGGATTGAGGAACGCATTTCAAAAAGACGTCAAACTCGATGGATCGTCAGCGGTGATGTCAATCATAGATATTCCCGCCACGGTAAGAACACGTTTCTATTTACGTCTATTTAGAACACGTTTCTATTTAGAACACGTTTCTGTTTAGAACACGTTTCTATTAAGAACACGTTTCTATTTAAGTCTAGTCCATTTTTTTTCTAAAGCCGATGGGATATATAAAAGTTATAACAGTGAGAGCACAGACCGTTCGAATATGTGACGTCAGAAGAGACCGTTGGGAAATAAAAGGTCATTAAATGAACTGCGGTGCGAGATCTTTCAAATGATAGAAAAATGGTTCCCGATTTGATTATTTCTTATCTGCCAGTGTTCGCCAGCGCAGACAGGGGTGACGGGGTGGATTGTAGAAAAGATGGTGAAAGTGGAATAATCGAAGGACAAAAGGGAGCAAGGTGTGAGGGGAATATCAAATGAAGGAGGCGCCGGGTTCTGAGTCATCGATATACAATAAGAAGCTCTTCGTGGATTTGGATGGGGGCTTAGAAAATGCACAAAGCATGGAGAAATCACATTCAAGTCAAGGACACAATCACTGATTGAAACATCTTCATCTTGGATTCAAACGTAACCGTTTTTAGTTCCAATACATCATCCATTGACAACGTTTGGTCATATCAATTTTGATTAGTTGCAAATCCACTTTGTATATGAATGAGCTACTACTGTCATACATGCACATCCGCACATCGAAACGCAAAGGAACAGAAATCGTTTGTTAGCTGTGGGGTATATCCGTTTTGCTGCGGTGTCTTTTTCTTCCTTGTTAGCTGGTTCATGTTTCCATTATCGTTGTAATTGGATTTTTTTACGGTTTGGGGGCCCGGTATAACCCCGGTGATTAGATTAAGAGGTATTAGGTGCGTTTGGAGCGGGGATCACTGATTCAGGGTCACGATAGTGTTAGACGTTGTGCTAAAATGTCTGTGAAACCATCCAGAAATATTTCTCTTAGAATTTAGAAAAAAAATCATCCCGTTCCAATTTGCAATTTTACAGCAATGTCTTCTTTTAAGGTTAAACCGGTTGGAAAACATCGAAGGTAACTGAATTATACATAAAGGTCATCCATTGGCTGTGTAGGCAGATTTGCTTAATGAAAACGTCCCATGACACTTAATGTACGGCCGCAGATCGTTTGAATGACCTAAGTCCACAATGCCGGAACGACCGCTTGTCCTCTGGTTATAGAATGAGAGACAGAGAACAAATGGAAATCGATATATGTGCTAGATTCGAAACTACCTTCTGTCACAGATAATGTCAAATGGATCAATGCCCATGCGTTATTTTCCTATCAGCGTCATGCGAAAATAATACGGCGCGACGGCGGCGGGAGAACAGGTCGTTATTGGATTATCCACCCGGTTAGTCCGGGGGAAAGTGTGCCAAGCGGTTATCATATCCGCTAACGGATGGTTTCTAAACAGAGAGAGCTGATCAGAGACATTTTATGAGATAAATGAAATGTCCAAAATCAACATTTCACGGATTGAAGAGCAAAAAAATGTAGACACTACTTGGAAAATGGACTGAAATTGTTGATATTAAGAAAGGTGACCATGTACAGTGTTAGGTAAGCAGCCTACATTGCGATATTATGTAAACAACGGCTTGACTACGTAGACTATCATCACAGCCAATTATCTAATCATCGGGTTTGTGACGTCACAAATTGACAGAGGATCCCATCACGCGCCCTTAGGTGTGGGCGCCAACGGCTCACATAGTTACCGGAAGCGGATGTGTGTCATCATATATCTCTACAATATCGCATCGCATAGATTAAATCATCGGCCGTGTTTTCCATTGGACGAAATGTTTCGTAACGTCAGCGAGCATTGTCTCGTATAGAGTACTGGTAATTAGACATCCAATGTCGTTACGTAACGCTTGTACATGTAACGTTATATCCGTATTCTTTATCTCGTATATACGAAACCCCTTCATGAGACGGCATTTGGCTTCGCTCCCTCATTTAGAGCGGAGACCCTTGGGCTATATTCCATTCTCCGAGGACACAAAGGGTGAATCACAGTGCACCAATACCGGAGCTATGCCTTCCGAGCGTTTGTGTGAAGCATTATCATCAAGGGTGTTGTATAAGCCATATAAACTTAACGAGAGCCATGAAAAATTGCTTGATATTGGCTAATCTGTCATATTCAACATCCCTGGCGCCCAAACAGAACGTAAAACGTTGAGCTATGGCTTGAGTGGGATTTGTTAGAATCAGGGCAATCTGTATACTGACTCTGTTGTCCAAACTTCAGGCTTATATTCCACACATTGCAGATAGAGTCAGACAGCTCAAATCTATGAAACATTTTGAAATAATGCTCGCCCTATGTTTTGCCATTAAGTTAGCGGGCCCTCGTATTTGTATTGTCGACTCCACGCAGTGTCAGCCGTTAACATACGGTTGTTTGATTGGAAATTCCTCCACTGCAGACGACCGTTTAGACAGCGCGAGGTGGAATTGCTTAGGGGGGACAGAGAGCGATTGAAGCTAATGTTCTCATTGACAAGATAATTTGCGGAAGCGCCCCCGCAATGTCAGTGAGAGCCTAACCTCCGACTTCTTAGACGCAACACTTAAGCGTCAACTATTCATTATATGAGTGTAGGCGTCATTCACAACGCATATCTATCGGTGATTTATGATTGCTCGCCGTATAATCTGAACCCTGGCCATACGTATAACATGTTAGCTAAAGGTAGTCCCATAACATTTTTGCTGAAGTAGGGACGGTGGGTTGTTATCTACTGTGTCTAGGGCACGGTATTGGAAAGCAGAGCTCACACCTCTCGTTCCACATCACTGCCTTTACCTGCCCAACCGAAATCAGGCTACCCATTTTTACACCTGGGTGCGGTGAGAAAGTAATGGACACAACATCTAACCAGGGATGTCAGGAATCGAACCAGTGACCTCTTGATCTCGTGTCTGCTCTCATAGCCCCTCTACGCCACGGTTCGTTCCAATAGCGTGTTAAGGTTGTAAAAAAAAAAAACACGACGAAATGAGCTGGTAAGAGATGCGCTCTTCTGACAAATGGCCAGACTCAGGTGTGTTCCTTCGCTCCAGAAATCACCCCTAATGTGAGGGAAGATTGTTGCCCAGCGGGAAGTTAACGAGTTTGTGATGCCAGTTGCGTCTGAGGCACACATGGCTGAAGCGTTGATATGTCCCTGGTGCTGAAACACCATCAGGCCAAGCAATGAAGAAGAAAAAAAAAACATCTGTGTTCGGCAACAGGAGCTTTGATAGGCCTACGAAAAAAAGGGAGGTGTTTCCGATTACCAGACCGACCCTGCCAAAAACCTGCCTGCCCGCCTTTTTTCGAGTCAGCCGCTGGCAAGGGACAATTTTAGATGTGACATATTCTGGGAGATGAAAACGATGAAGAATCGTTTCCCAACATATTTTCCTAATTTCTGTTGCAATACAAAATTGTGCTAAGGATCTTCATATCGGTATAACGAAACTATTTTTTTTTAAATACCGGTGTCATGATGCAGTTTTACTGCATTTGTTAGATCACTTCGGCCGAAATAATAAAAAAACTAGAAAATCCTCCCTACCGACCCTATTTTTAGGACCGTAATCGAAAACGAAACGTTAATTTTCTAGGCCTTTGTCAGCCCGGGATTTAGATAGCTAGCCCCAACTTGTATGTGTAGAGTATGATTTGTACTTGGGAATAGCGCTTATGTTACGTGATCTCATATACACAGACAATTCAGCTGTTAAAAGGTCGATTTCGTCGTAAAAATCATGTTTTCATTTACTGTGCCTTCTCCAGGAACTGTACGATTCGGATGACGAGAGTTTTCTAAACGCCGGGGACGCTTACATCATCGTGTACTCCTCCACGGACAGGGAGAGTTTCCGTCGGGCGGCGGACGTGGCCCTGTCCCTGAGGAGGGCGAAGAAGACCGCCCACGCGCCCATCATCATCGCCGCCAACAAGAGCGACCTCGAGCGGAGGCGACAAGTGTCCTCAGAAGGTAAATTATCCACTCACTCCTCTTGCGCTTTCTAGTGCCATGGAAAAGATTGGTTACCTCCGTGAAGGGGTACTCTTTGGGTTGTGCTTGTCTGTTCGCACCTGTAACTCAAAATTCTTTTGGTGGATTTGTATGGATTTTGGTATGTGGGTAGTTATTGAAGTCCGGGAGAAACATGGCGATTTTGGGACCCCTAGCAGTATTTTCAGGTAATGCAGTACTGAGGGCGGCACCCCTTACTGAAAGTCGTGTGGTATGTTCCATAGGCAGTTGGTGTGCCCGGCAAGGTCATAACCTCCATTCGGGACATCCGGATTTGCTTGGAACTTGTTGAGCATCAACTGATATAGGATCACATAGATAGCACATGATAAGGCTAGGGCTATGGCTATGGCATTTTTATAAAATCCACAAAACACTTAAGCTTTCGCGGAGGTATGGGATCTTCTTGTTTCATCGTTTTTGAAGTAAAACCGGCATCTCGAAAGGTCTCATGATCCAGCCCAACCAATGTCATAACTTTTGTGAATAGATTTTTGTCAAGAATCTGAGAAATCGTATGTTTCTGGTTTAAACGGCTTTTTTTTTTTGCTTTTCAGAGGGTGTCGAGTGCGCGGTTGGTCTAGACTGCAAGTTCATCGAAACATCGGCGACCTTCAACCACAACGTCGACGAGCTCTTCGAGGGTTCCGTGAGACAACTGCGGCTGCGCACTGAGGCAAGGCGACTGGCCAATCAGCAGAGGCGACTCCGCAATAGAATCAGATCAGCCAGGAGGGCTGAGCCGAGGAGGGCGGAGCCCGAAAGGGAGAAGAGCTACTTTGAACGTTTCGTGGAGTTTTTGGAGAGGCTGGTCAGCAGTAAGAAGGACAGGGTGGCAAGAATGAAAGCGAAGTCTTGTCACAACCTGTCTGTGCTGTAAAAAAAAAAGCAGAGAAACGTGACAAAATAGCTGTAATTTTCTACTAGATGTGAATAGTGGTGATAAAGTGCTAGATGCACACACCATATCTGTAAAGAGAATTATTAATGGTTAAGAATGCAATTAGATTAGCGAATACCAAGTAGGGGCAGTTTGAAGTCACCAAATGAGCAATGTGTTGGTAAACATTAAAGCAATGGATGCGTAGTGAAGGCTGTATAGACTGGAAGGTTCGGAGATGGAATATAGAAAATGTTAACATTGCCAAGCAATTATTTGCGGTAGGGGTGTTACTATACATTGGAAAGAGACAGAGCTGAGGTGTTTCAGAGCTTAGAAGAGAAGAAAGCGACTTGTCTGAAAGGTTGAAATTACTTTTGTTGCAATATATCGAAGAGAGGTGAAATGCATGGCCAAGACATGACAAGGACTGAGGTCAAGGTCTCAACATATAAGCCATTCCGAAATAAAGACAGTTTAGCTAAATCTGTATAACGATGAAGGAATGCAATGTTTCAACGAAATATTTTGTTCGATGTTCTGAGAGGGAGTGCAAATTGTCTATAATGCTAGACTACAACTTTCAACCCAAGACTCAGAAATGCCGGGATCTTGTATAGGGAAGCATTTGCTTGCCTAGAGGAATTAGTGTACGAGGAGGCTGGAATTTTGCATGGCGTATAGATGTAAACAGACGGTTCGGACTGATTGCTTGCGCCACCTAGCGGCGTGTAGCCGAATTTCTGAATAGGAACTGGTCACTAATTTTGTGGGAAAGATGCTTTCTTCAATGAATCGCACCACTTCAAATGTTAAATCTCTGCTGGACAAATATCAATATACAATTGAAGGAAACATTCATGTAATCGTATTTATTAAGTCATGTTGGGATTTTTGTATGTTATTTCATAGTTTCCAATTTTGAATTAAGTGTGTAATGTATTATCAATTGACAATATGTTTATTTGTAGCTGGGCTACGAGTGTGTTGAAGCTCTGTTCATGTGAACATGGGCAAAAGAACAATGGGGAGTTATGCCCTTTATATTGCAATTACTCGACTTGAGAATTGATATGCAAGAAAGATTGGGTTTTTGGATTTCGAATGATTTTCTATGTTTATAAAGCACTGAATAGAATGGGGAGTTTTCTACAGAAATAAGAAATGTGTTGTCTCAATCTTTGACGTTTGTGTGTCCTCGATGCGTAAACGGATATACAGAAAGGTAACATTTGCGAACAAATGCAGATATTTCTTCGTCCTTTCGGATAAACTTCCTTCGCAAAAATAGACAGTGAAAAATAAAAACACTTCAGCGTATGTCCGAAGGCTATCACCCTACCAAAAGAAGTTTCAATTCGCCTCAATATCACAGAACATAGCCGAAAATCGAAAATGTGCATTTGGGGGAAAATTGGAAATCAGTATCCGAATAGAAATTGAATTATAAAACATAACAAAATCGCAGGAGTGCTACACGCACAAAAACACACACACACACACACACACACACACACACATGTACACACACACACACACACACACACACACACACACACACACACATGTACGCACACATACGCACGCACATACACACACAGAGATAAGTTGAGTCAAGATGTCATCAGAAGGAGAACAGACACAACACCAAGACTATCAACTTCCCCTTGAACGTAACGAGTGTTCAGAGAACCCTGCCCCTTCCCTTTCAATCAAACAAACAGAGGACGACATGTGTAAACGCCTGGTTGGTTAGCCGAACACGTAAGTTAAGCGTGGGATTCGATGAGATACCTTGTCTGCCGACCTTGACACTGTTTTCAACCAATGAGGTGTCACTTCCAACAAACATGAATGGACGAAAATGAAAAGGGTCTATTTTGCATAAATAGGATCGGTCAGAGGTCTCAGTCATCGGCACACTGTGGGTACACACCTTTGTGACATAAGCAGGAAGAGAAGGAGTTGCCCCGAGAACAAACGTTAACTCTTCAGAAACGACAGAATCAGAGACGAAAGAAGATGCTACAAAGAGTACTTCAAATGACAGGGAGCCATGGGGCCCGCTCGAGTGAATGGGGCAGGGAGATGGCAACGCTAGGTGCGGTTTCTTCTGACAACAGGGCGAAAGGTAGGACAGCTACTAGCAACTAGTTACTATGCAATTATAACCCTTACGACTACAAGTATGTACTGTTAAAATCGTTGAGCTTCTGTTGAATGTTGTCCAGTTTTGTTAGTTTACACCGTATGTACATAGACGTTGTGCTTAATGAAAATGAGTGGGAAGAGTATTGGGAGTCGAAATTGAAAGAGTTTTCGAGAAAAGTAACCTTGCCGGAAGTTGACGTGAGAAATACTTGTTGCTCTGTCCCTTAGTAGATCACCAAGATCACATGGAAGGAACTTAGAGTAACGTCAGTACTTCTAATGTCAACCGAGAGAGATTTGGTAAAGTCTAGATGTCTAATAAAATTGTCACTAATACAGGACAACTCTAACGCCCAAGAGAGCCATCAAGGCCTTCTCAAGAATATCTTGAACACTTGGATATCTGAAGTAATACTACATCAGCGGATCACTTAAAATCTAGCGTCAATGTGACAGTCATAGAGTACCCGGCGGAATTATAGGAGTCTTGAAAAGTATCTATTTTTAACCGTAACTGTGACATAAAATGACATAGGATTGAACAAAGCATCGCAGTCTTAACATTTCACCCCTTTCTTTCTGGAATGTTTACAAAACGGGACAGTGATTGTGTCTAGTGTACTAGAAGAGGAAGAAGATTGTTTATAGTTAAACATCTGTGCCTTTGTGACCTTTTTACTAAATTATGTTCAGTGAATGTTCGTGCCAACTCGTTTCGTCTGGTGCAATCGCCCGGACTGGCTTCTACAAGTGTGGTCTCTCTGGAAATCTGAAAGGAGGGAAGATCGACTCCTGCGTCACCCAAGAACTATCTAAGAGCTTTCTAAGAAGTCAAATTAGTTAAGTTCATTGTCACACGGTACGTGTATATCGTATATGGTAGTGCACAATCAAGACGATACGCTTAAATTCGATATGCCAAAAAAAGATTTTTCCAATCATATTTTTAGATATGATTGGAAAAATCCTCTTTTTTTAAGATACAAATACTGTGATAGTCAACGTTAACAGAAACGTGAAAGGCAATTTGCGAAGGATACAAAAGATGTGATGGGTACAAAATACTACAGAAAAACAAACATTGCAACAAAACGGTAGAGTAGTCAGAACAAGCCGCCAACGCATTCAGTAAAGTAAAGAAAAGAAAAGATCTAAACATACATCGACCGGGTGAGGAAACTGCAGAGTGGCGTAACCCGGTGTCAAGCCAAGTTTCTGCCCCTACCAAATTATTTATATTCTCCCTAACATTGCTTGGGGGTTTCCAGTATACCTGAGGAGAGAGAAGTGCCCAAGTGGGGGAAATGGTCTGAAACATTCACACCGGGATGGACCCCTACTCTTTTCGATGAGTGCGGTGGGCTTTTTCTACTAAGGTGTGACTCTCGGACTCTCCTCAATCTCGGGGCCTCCAGCTTTACGTCCCATCCAAAAGGACTTCCTTATTGGCAGCTTGATAGTACTTTTCACCTGAGTCGAGTGAAGAATGAAAGGTACCGTAAATCTCAATAGATGAATAGATAAATAAGATGCTGAATATTTTCTTCTTGAATTTCTTACAGATACAGATGATGACGGGAGGAGGTGGAGCATGGCACTGGACCACAGTCTGCCAGCAGAATTCAACTTCCTCCTCTGCCGACTGTGCTATCGACGACTGCACAATCCCAGGATCCTCTACTGCTGGCATACCTTCTGTCTGCGCTGCATCAGCCGCCATCTTGGATCTGAGAATCAGCTCAGTTGCCCGCTTTGTAGTATAATAACACGCGTGCCCAAGATCGGATTAGATGCACTGTATCACAGAGCAGCGGAGTTTCTCTCACGTCTATCTCAGACCTGTACTGCTATTTCAGTTTGTGATCTGGATTTAGACATCAGGAGGCACCATTGTCATCAGAGAGCGAAATCCTTCCGCGACCCGGCGCGGTGCCTCCTTCCCTGCACGAGGGTGTGTCGTAGCTGCGACGAGTACCTCTGCGAGGAGTGCTCTCCGCTCCACCTCATAGAGATGCACCTCAGTCGGAACTCCATCTGTCCGCAACACGGCGAGCCGGAGCTGTCCTTCTGCGAGGACTGCCGCGAGATGGCGTGCGGGATCTGCACCGAGCTGGAGCACATGTACCACGACATCACAGGACTGTCCGAGAAGGCCGAAACCTACAGGTCGGAAGCGAGGGACCTGATTCGCAAGTGCAGGGAAGGTCGCTGGAAGCTGGATGACGACCTACAAGCCACAGTCCAAAAGGCGAGAGCGGAGATCCAAGAGGAAGCGAAGAACGTCACAGAGTCTCTGACGAAGACGGTGAAGGAGAAGGAGAGCGAGCTGCTCGGTAAGGTGGACGACTTCGCGATGCAGATGTGGATCAAGATACAAGAGGCAAAGCAGCAGCACGGGCTCCGCACGGACGAACACGAGGGGCTGATAGAGCTGGGACAGAACCTGCTGACTTGCGGGAGCAACAAGGAGATTGTGCAGATCCACCATCACATGAGGCACCGCCTGACGGAAGCCGTGGCAGGGCAGTCGCCGCAGGAGGTCCCCCAACACTTGCTCCAACAGGTAGAGTTCGTTCGACACCAAACACAAACCCTCGATGGGGAGAAGCTTATTGGCAAAGTATCGTTCTGGGACCCCTGCGCAGAACGAGGAAAAACCTTCAGACGAAGAAGCTTCATGCCGTCCTGGTTGTTGGAGGAGTCAGATTCCGAGCCTGGGGGCGGATCTGAGGAGAGGAGGAAGTCCTCGGGAGCTAGGATGATGGAGGCCATCATAGATATGGGACGGAAATACCGGGGTGAGATTGAAAGGAAGCTGTCTGGGGTGTCTATGGTGTCAGAAGACAGCCTGACCAGTGAAAGCGACAGCGGTGACAGTCTTCTAGAATCTGCCTACCGCCGGTTATCATTCTCCAAAAGGAAAAGCTCCATCGATATCGACACCACAGATGAGGACCAGACCGCCCCAGCCGACCACAGCACCAGGCGTCAAACAAGAAGTAGAAGATTTAGCGTCCCAGATTTAGGATTCTCAGTGGGATCCTTCATGACGTCATTGAGGAACGGTGACCAGGAAGACACGGGCAAAGGAGGAAAGGCAAAGACGAGGAGGTTTTCGCTGTTCTCGTTGAATCGAAGCAAGAAGATGCCAAAAATCACAGCCGACGAGGAGGAAACACAGCTAGTACAGACACAGCGGCTCCCTGTACGCACACAGACGAAAATTCCACCTGAAGGTATCCCTTTCCATGATCTAAACGACCATTCGAGCGACAGCAACGATGATATGGAACCGGAGGAGGAAATTAATGAAGAGATACTCTCCGAAGAAGACGATAAAGAAGAAAACGGGGAAGAAAACGAGGAAGAAAACAGGGAAGAAAACGAGGAAGACGGCGAGGGACAAAGCAGCTATGAGTCAGACAGCAGTGTAAAGACAGAGAGAAAGAAGAAGAAGAAATCCAGGCTTGGAAAATTTTTCAAAAGAGGCAGAAGTCTAAGCGTGATGAGACACGATGACCTCGCTTCTTCCGAGCTTGAGGAGTCTGTACGCGCGTTCCTACACTATACCAAGAGCCGGCGACGTAGCATGTCCCTTCCCAGCAGTCTAGATTCTGGTTACAATGAGAGCAAGGACATTATTCCCTCGTCAGAGGAGGATGGTAGTCGGCTAGATCCAATGCGATGGGTCGGGAAAAGAAAGGAGGATGTCCGACGGTTTCGCAAACGCTTCGGACGGATCGGTGGGAGTTTCCTCAAGACACTCAAAGGGAAGGAGGACTTTGAGGAAGAACTTGTACCGATGAAGGTGCATCCTTGGGACGTCCCGATGTCTCGCCGCTCAAGCAGCACCGATGAAGAGGCGATGCCTGGTCCTCAAGGTACGCCCAAGGAAAGGAGGAGGTCATTTGGCCATAGGTTGCCAGTCGCTGGTTTTTCTTCCACCATGAAGACTCTGTCAGAAGAAGACGGCTCAAAAGACAATGTCAAGGAACAAACCGAAGGGATGGGAGCTCCAGACGCCAAGAAAACGGGCGGGTCGGAGTCTTCTGACGAAGAACAGAACGTCTTTGATGCTTCAAGGAGGTCCCCGAGGATGCCGGGTAACCTCTCACGCTTCCAGAACCGAAGAGAAAGCAGTGGGTCCGAGGAAGGAAACGTTAGCGCACCAGAGATGTCAATCTTCCACCAGCTACCAAAAAACAGAGGCGCCAGAGCGAGGCGATTCAGCGTGTTTTAGAAACAGTCGGTGACTGTTACCGCCTGGCCAGTGTCTGTCGTGTAGTGGTTATCCTTGTGATAATGTCAATGGGTCACATTCACACAAGAAATGTTCAGCATTCTAAAAATATCTGGATCCACCCGGCTAAAATAGATAGATTCATCATTCTTTCTAACTGACGTCTAACACAAAGGACGGTTAGAAAATATGTACAGCTGTGTTGATAGCTACGGACCAACGACAAACAAAGCTAAAAGTACAAAAGATAAGTGATAGACTTCTAGAGAAAAGCGAGTGCTCCACCCAAAAACTTTCCGAACAAAACTCGACACTTCCTTCAAAGAGAGGTCTTCTAGAAATATTGCTCTTTATGTCTTGGTTCCAACTGCGCATGTGCTACAAATTGCACTGTGGGCAATAGGACGTCAAGGGTGAAGGCCCTAACATGTAAACATTTCTTGTCTAGACCATACTTAACACATGTCCAGACGTGTTTTGTTTATGTCTCAGGGTCTCCACCCTTGACATATTGACATATTACCCACAGTGCTTTTAGCTGCGCATGCGCACTTGGAACCAGTAACTTCTCAAAATTGTGCACATTGAAGTGGAATGTACTTTTGAAGTGGAAAGTGGAAGTGGAACTTTTGAAGTGGAAAGTATTGAGGAGTTTCAAGATTGCAAGTAGAGTAACATTCATCTCCAGCAATATTTGAAAATTAAAGTTATACATTATTGAGTAGTACTTACAGGTATCCAACTGCAGAAACTCCAGAACTATTCATACCGTCTATAAAGAATATTAATCAAGACATCTTAGTGGTATATCAGACTGCCTTAGCAAGTCATTTATCCTAGCTAGAGTAACTGTACTTTGAAACTTCCAAACAATGTAACACGAATTAATGATACATTATAACTTTTTGAGTTTCCAGTGTCCTTTCTTGACCAACACATCTACACCGAAACAAATACTTGTTAACTCCGGGGAACGTACACAACAATATACATCACAAAGTTTGATACGACGAGACTTGTTTGTTTATGCATACTTTTCTATATGTCAAAGTCCTTTGTGTTGAAAAATTCCTATTCAACCTGAGGTATACGCATGTATGTGGCGAAAGGAAATACACACAATTCTACAGAAACTCAGTGCACGTTATCAATTTTCGAATGAGACTATATCTACATGTATCTATTGCTTTATCAGTGTGATAGGCGCCGTGCATTATATAGTAATGTAACTCGCGATCAAAATAAAATGAATCGCCACGATCGGCCCCAACTGTACACTTGACTCCTGGTGTATTCTTATTGGGTATTTACTGACGTCACAGTCGCCATGTTGCTTGGTTGAACCAGGAATAGTCGATCCTATAAATTTGAATATATGCAAATCTATTATTTGTTGGCTCGGCGTGAACACGTTGTTACATGAAGAGCCAGAGTTGCCTAACTTGCGAATGGCTATTGTTCTGGGCTAACAATGAATAAGATAAAATCAAGAGGTTACACACACAGTCAATAGGATACTGGGTTAAAAAAAGTATTTACATTCATTCATACATGATACATCTTATACACAAGTTGTCGATATAAAGTATTACAAAGTAAGATTTCTAACATTGGAGAATTTCCAATGAATATATGCAAATTAGAAACTACCTGGCAACTTCCAGGTTTAACCAACCAGCATGGCGTACAATGCTAACGTCACAGTCACGTGATTGCAAACACACTGCGATTGGTTGAATTCGCCTTGTTTCACTCGAAGTTCATTCATGCTAACCTACGACGAACGATCTGTATATATGGTGCCGGCGTTCTTCTTTTCTGCACGAGTAACCGTTAGGAATTGTTCATGTTGTCCAACAAACAAATGCCTTGATACTTGTTTATCATCAGTTTGCCTAAAAATGTTCACACGGACGTTGACCTTTCCCTTAGAGATGCAACTGGTGTTGAAATTCAGTTAAGAGGGTAATGGCAAAAATCAAAACCAAACTAGGAATAGAAATGCATGAAATATTCGAATAGAAAAACGCGAAGAACAGAAAAATGTAACAATATGTCGTATACATGCACCAAACTATCATTTTTGGCCTGTCCCTTTTCTTTCGCTATTGTCTGTTTGTAGTTGCGAAGTTGAAATGATATAACGTTACATGAGATGGCACCAGTTAGCTCATTCTCTCAGGTCGTTGACACTGTGCTGTGAGGTCGCTAGCCTGTGTTACATAACCAAATGTGGCCTTATATGTAATCTTTATGGACACAACAAGAGTACAGCGACTTTCGTAATTACAAGGTCTTCAACAACTATACATAAACAAACAAGTTGATACAAATAAATTAACCTACGTACAAGAAATGCAGGGTACATGAGAAGTTTTGGATTGTTTAGTAGGGCTGGCTGTTAGGATCGCTATCATTCAACAGAAGAATCACCTGAGACCTCATAATTTTTTATAGATGTCTAAAAATCTTCTTTAGATAACTTAACGTGCAAGTCTTGAGACCGGGATTACCACAGGCTGAGCCTCCTCATCCCGAAGATGGTATAGAGGTATAGAGGTAAACTTGACCAGTCAACTGCACTTCATACATTTATTGGTAGATGTCGCTTTTGTCTTCGTTGCTGACGAGGTTACTTGAGGTCAACATTCGGTACCCGGCATTCCCGTCCCCAAAATGGCCGCCGTAGAAAGGAACTGGGGAGGTGGGCGGATAAAACCGCTACTTTCGCCGATTCCCGTGGCCTGATCTTCGCTTGTAAGCTTTTAAAATTGTTACTAAGAATGCCAGGAATGTTTCGACTCGAAGCTGGGAAGCTACGAACTGCGAGGAGTATGTCAGCGCCCTAGTAACACCCGGTAACACTAACGTCACGGTACGTGTTTTTGGTTCTTCATATAAATTATTTGTCAGTCACCCGATGTTGTAAATCGGATGATTTTCTTGCTCTGTATTTTCACACGCCATTCCTTTGGTCTTCCTACTTTCACAGTGATGTTTGTTCTTCAGACAATGTGAAAAACGGACGGAAGCGATGACCATATCTTTAGGCATGGCTTTCCTCCTATAGCTATCTATGTTTCCGCCTTAATAACCATAACGGTACCTTAACACTTTAACGTGAATAGTACTGAATACCATGATATCTAAGAACATTATCCTTCGTTCTTCTACTTGCAGGACAGTCAGCCACAGCCAGCAATCAGTCTTGATTGTCAAGAAGACGTTCTTGTGCCTTGTTGACTGTAGCGAAGAAGGGGAAAAATTTCCTTACCGTTAACCGTATACGTGACTGATGTCCTATCCACACCACATTTATGATCGTGACCTGTTGGTTAGGTTACCTGTTGGGAACTCAAGTTGCTCCTGCCTTGTACTTCGTCTTGGAGAGAGCCTTCAACAACTCCTTGGGAAGGCCTAAAGACTCCTTATCAGAACCTGACCTAAGGAACTGTCCCCCTGTGTGTAATATGGGGAACGCGTGCCTGTGTAGAGACCAAGACAGTGTAGCGGAAGCGGATCACGGTAACTCGTATACGAGTAACCCGCAGCCAGTACCGGTATCGGGATGGACAAATGCACCTCCGGTCAACAACCATGCCACGCTGGCAAACGCGACGGACCAGGGACTGCCGGGCGATAACAGGGACCGGAGAAGACCTCCGAGGCGACCGGCACCACAACCGCCCGTCCCGAGGGTCGTCGGGATGCGTCCGAGGAAAGTGACCATCGATGAACTTGTGCTGGACACGCTGGCGATCATACGGACACTCGTGGATAAGTAAGTACATCTTATTACTGTAAATCATAGTAAATGTTGAAATTGTCGTCTAATGTCCACAGTTTTTGTGGTGACTTGTTCAGTGCAAACATGAAAACACCGCAAAAAAATGCTTGTTCTGTCTTTTGACTGCCTACCCACTTGTTTAGACTGCAAACTAAAAACTATGGTGAACACAATTTATTTCATACTGTGACATTAAATCCCTGTGAACATAAAGGCATTTACAGTGTCTATCTTGCACTGCTGAGATAAAGTGACATTTTGTTTCCTTTTGTTACATATAGTTTTACGTTCAACGAATGCAAAATGTAACTGCTTCTTCTAACTTAAATGTTTAAGAAAATAGAAGACTACCCCCGGTAAAGACAATTTTCAGTTTTGTGAGCTTTAAAGCAGTTGCATGACCTACTTTTATTCATGACATTTTCACAGTTAAATTTATGTTCTCGGTTTTCGTCGACATGACTTTGAACCACCTGCATTTCAATTACGGTACAAACTACAATAGGCGACTGTAGCTCAATTGCGTACTTAAAACCACAGCAAACACGCCATTTTCTCCTTACCTCAAAATAAAATCATCGCAATCTTAAAGGTATCTACAGTAGCTTCGTGCATCTATTGTTGATGCTCTTTCAGTAAGCACCATATGCTGAAGTATTGATTTGTGCTGAGCTGCACCACAACTGAGCTCCAAGGTTCTCAATAGCACGACAGGTCATGAAAGAAATGGTCAGGTGTAAAATGTGACAGGCCGTTCGGCGTAATATAACCAGCTGCTGCCGCGCCGCGTGCCTGCGAAGCTGGTGTGTTATGCCGAATGGCGGTTATACCGGCTATATAGATACAGATACAGTATCATACAGATACAGAAAATTAGGGACTAGCATTTGTATGTCTATAGTTAGCTGGCACATCAGATTTTTAGAATTTAGTAATTAATCGAGCTGTAAATCTGACAACTATGAAATTGAATTGGCGCAGCATCACCACAAATACAGTTGGATCTATCATGATCAGTATCACAGGGTGTCTGTTTTCGTATTTTCTTTCTTTCGCACACTACATTTTTTCCTGCAAAATCCAATAACCAAGGAAATAAATAGGTGTGGCCTTATAGTTTTTGTTGTTGACTGCCAGTACTGAGAAACATCAATAGGTACACTGTACATGTTATGACTAACTAGTAAGTATGACCCAATCCATTGATTGTACATGTAGTGATACATTAACAGATTCTACTTTAGTCACATTTAGATCTCCCCATAGTTTATTTTTTCCATTTCTACAGTACTATTAATAAAATGCTTATCAGATCTATTATGATTGTTTGAAAGGACAAATTTTACTAAAAGAAAAAAATTTACTCTGTTTTGTTTGTACCCATGTTTCCTTGTTTTGTCGGCAAATGTTGCGTAAAGTACATGGTGTTGCAACAGAGTAGTGCTGTCCATCACAGTGGGATATTTGATACAGACACAGTCGTTAGCAGGTATGATTCCAGCTGTCCATATCAACCACAGGTCAAGTGATGAGGACAGAATTTATTGCTTTATCATTGCCCGAAATGACGGTACCATTTTTGTAGGTGCACACCACCTTTTCCCAAAAATGAATTGCAAGCCCTGCATATAGAACATTCCCTGGCGAAAATTAATGATTTTAGGTCGTTCCGAGTCTTTCCCAATTTCAAAGTCACCCGGCTGTGCTCCAATTGATTGGAAAAATATGATATATTTAGCTATCGGTCCTATGTAGGGCAAGAACACTTGTCTTTTTTTATGGACCCAGGAGTTTGTTATTAGTAGTTAGATGTTGGAGATTTTGCTCAAGGCAAGGCTGTAGGGGGCCACTTCTTTAAGCATTGAACTGATTGATGTGATTGGTTTAAACTGAATGTGGCTTAATTGTTAGCTTGATATACCTGATTTCTGAATCTGAGAAGTAGATACATGTAGCTATACTAGGTATTCATTTATACCAGAGTCGAGGGTGGAAATTGGTTTTAAAGGCAACGGCACAACATCGGTCAGGGATTCAAACTCAATTCCTCGATCCAGTCAACAACCCTAACCCCAAGGCCACTGTGCCACCATAAACCACCGTGCCATGGCTGTCACCAGACTGGCATTTTATTCTGTCAGCTCAGAAGACCCGTGCTTACCACCCAGTGTGATTTGACCTTATTCTAATCCAAATTCATATTTGATATGCCAATAGAAACTACATGAAATATTGCTAAAACGATCACTGTGTAATGCAAGTGTGTGGTGGCACGGTGGTTCCTGTGGTTAGGATAGTCCATTCAGAATTGATCGATTCGCCTGAAAATGAGCACAGAGTATGTGTAAGGGACGTCCTCTTGGATGGGACGCAAAGCTGGAGGTCCTGTGTTTGAGGAGAGACACGCCTCAAGCACCTTAAAGAACCCACCGCACTCATCTCATCAAACTCACTCTGGTCTTGTTTTATTGAACTGGTATTCCCCAAGGACACATTGAAAAGCACCAGTAGGCTATATGTTTCCCCTGGTGAAATAAACAAACAAACAAACAAACAAACAAAAAAACAACAAAAAAACAGAACTAGTTTGTTAAGCCTGAAGGCTTTATACTACACGACAGATAAACACAATTGTGACTTTTTGTGGTTTGTTGTTTTTCCAGTGAACAGGAGCCTCCCTACGCTATGCTGGCCCTGCACGATATCGCAGAGAAAGGTAACCATCTTATTCTCTTGTTTATTGTTTATTGTTTGAAACATTTCCATTAGTGAGAGTACATAGATATTATTATACTTCACTACTCTTCCTTGAGTCCTAAATTATACATACACATGACATACAAAAATTAGGAATTGCACAACAATAACAATAATTTGCTCCAATGTCTGCATTCAATGGTAGAGAATGAGTGTGGGAGCACCTTGTGTATTGTGTTGTATTGCCCAATTGACTTAGGGTGTGCACCTGTTAGAAGCTAATATCAGGTACAGGTACAGAGGTTTAGGTACAGATTTGAACATAGCCTTAACAATTCAGCAATGATGACAGAAACAGTAAACTTAATGTTTATTAGGACTTTTAGTACTTCATGCAAAGAACCTACTCTCACAAGAAGGTCCTAAATCAAATATAGCATTGATTTTTTTTGCCTGTACAGCATTTTTGTCCTTTTCTATTGCTACATTTTCATCTTTGTAGTACGAAAAATACACCTTTTTACTTAGACACGAAATAAATATGCACAGTGAAATTTGGTATTTTCGACCTGCATGTACCTGAAAGACTTTCACAGTATTGTACCGAATTACCCCGGTACGCAGCCCTGTTGTAACCTTATTTTCTTTGGTGTCTTACCCGGAGTGTTTTACAGCCCCCTCCGCATCTGTCTAACATGTAAATGTTAAATGAACTCATCTATATGCACGAGAAGCGATGAGTTTTACCGTAGTGAATCAGCTAGCTCTCACAAATCACTTGCTACAATAAAGCATCCATACAATATGTACAAATTACCCCATCCCTCAACTCAAACTCATGTGCGGCAGACAAATGACAAGAAATGTTTGAAAAATGATTTAATCCATTAGCTTTGGGGAACAACATGTTTTCTTTTGTGAGGAGGTTTCGTAGACGGTCAAATTTCATTCAAGGCCCTCTAATGTAATTAAGGTGTAGGCTCGGATGGGATCAGCTAGCGCCCGACTTAACAGGGTGATGTCAATTCCGTACATGTTGCTACATTAGCGAATATGAAACATTGATGTGGCAATGCTCTACTGTAAATACAAATATTTTTCCTGCTATTTCTTACAATATAACAATATCCTGCTTCAGCTATTATCAAGCATAAAACAACAAATTACCATTTTCAAACAAGGAATTGATAAATTGATTAATGTGTTGATAAATGGACAAAAAGACTACAAAAACAAGTCCCTCTCAATAATAACATTGTAGTGATATATGTTGTAGTCAATGGACAGTTTCAATCTGGTACAATGTATAAATCTTCAAAGCTTAAATACAGTTATCATCATTTCATTGGGGAATATACTGACACTGGTACCAATTAGTTGCTGACAGGGAGACCCAGGTTCAATCCTGCCTGGGCCAGGACATCTCAGTTGGGGCTACACCCGTCTTTCAGAAGATACATAAAATGGGGGTCCCGTGTTCGAGTCAGTGCCTCCCAGCATGATAAATGGGAAGAGCTAGCAACCCCGCCCTCCCTGTAAAAACATGCCCTGCTACTGAAAGTGAAACAGCAAGGAAATTTGCTGCACTATGTGCCACTAGACACTACAACTTTGTTTAACTAACTGCAAGGGTCTGATTCTCTGAAGGAACAATAATGCCTGTATATTAATGATGTATGAGCAAAGACAATCACCTAGAACTAGTAGAAGATGAGTCACCCCCTGACGGTTTATCTTCCATTGATCAGACGAACTATAAGTGTCTCTTCTATATTTTATGGCTCAAGTTCAGCTCTCAATATTCTTTCCCATCAGCATCATCAACAACAGTAGTTACATTTGATTACATGATCATCATGCATGTCTGTAAAACTTTTGATTCTTCAGATTTCAAACACTATTTCTTTAATTTTGAGAGGCTGCTACCAGTTTAGCTATAGGGACTCCTTAAAGCTTTGGTCTACTAAATTCAAGCACAGCAAAAAGCAAGATAATTTGGGAAATATACCATCAATTCCTTCAAATCATTGTGTTTTCAATATGTTCCTTTCCAGAGTGTTATCATTTTTCAAATGGATTCCAATAGACTTCTGTATGTAGTTTGAGCTTCCTGAATTTTTGTATGTTGATCTTTGTTTATCTATTTCTTTGTTTGTTTGTTTGTGTAGAGGCAGGCTGGCTGAGTGTGGTCCACTCCCTCATCAATGTCATCCCCATGGATGACCCCCTCGGACCAGCGGTCATCATTCTCCTGCTGGACGAGTGTCCACTGCCAACCAAGGTACGGAGTAGTGTAATACTGTCAATTCAAAGCTTGTAATTTTGTATGAAACCAAAATGCAATATTTTCTGATAATGTTGAACAACAATGATAGTATTTTTCAATTGATTCCCACGTACATGTACATGTAGTACACATTTGCACCAAATATACGCCCCTCTTCAATTACTGAACATCGCACCATCGAAAAATCAATGAGGTTTTCGTGGCAAGGTAATCCAATTCTTATGGCAGTTGATGTTCATGAAACCCAGCACAATAGCTCAAGAAAAAAATGTCCCTTTGAAAAGCCGTAAAAGAAAACATTGCGATATCTTGGAATTATGTGTTATGATGATGAGATAATGTGTTAACACGAAAAGGGATTGAGTGTATTGGAGTTGCTGGTAATTTTCTACCTGATGTGGGATAAATGTGTTCAACATGGAATGAATGAAATCAATACATATCCTGTAGGTTCATTACGAACACATATGAAAGATTTTTACATTGCCCACAGTGTAAAAAAACACTAACAACTAAAGAACGAGACCTTGTCAAAGATGCAAAACCAAGACAACCAACTGCTGTACAAGTACATTTTCTCTATAATTTGTGTTGACCAAATTAACCACTTTCTGTATCTGTAGGAGTCCATACTGAAGTTGTCATCTAGCCTGAGTCTCTGTAAAAGAATATCCAGACTTGGCCTACAGCATCCAGCCAGACACAGGAACATTGCAGCAGTTCTGGGGTGTATAGCCGAGAAACTCGCAGGTAGGTGCCCCACCTTGCAACTGTTCTTGGTACTGCAGCTTATGATTTGGGATGCGGGCAGTTAAAGTCTGCTTAGGCTCATATGGGGAAATTCATGACTCTGTTGTACATTTTTTTACAGGTCCAAATAGTGTTAGCTTGCTGACAGAGGGCAACCTGGACTACCTTCTAGCAAATCTGGTATGTAGGAGATGAATAAACAACTTTTGTGACAGTTCAGAGTTTGACTTTCTAACAATGTAACATTTTAATAGTGTAAATTATAAACTGTGTCTGACTTTTTCTCTCTTCTTGTCCCTACAGGACCCTCAATGTCATCCTGCAGTCATCTTACACTCCATAATAGCATTAGAAAAGTTTTCACAAACAAGTAAGTCAGTTCTTTTGTGTGTGTGTGTGTGTGTGTGTGTGTCTGTGTGTGTGTGTGTGTGTGTGTGTGTGTGGTGTGTGTGGTGTGTGTGCATGCTTTCCCTGGAACTTAATTTTACTTCACTGTGACGTTTACACTGGGCCTTATAGCTGAGAAATTGGCAGAGAGGAGCCCCACCTTGCAACTGTTGCTGGTACTGCAGCTTATGATGAAATATTATGTGGGAGGCCAGGATTTTTCTTACTTTCCGAAATTGCAACTTTGGCAACAGGCTTTACTAGTCAAAAGACAAGAAGCAAGTATTGAAAAAAATGTTCCATCTTTAGCCATATTAGAAGAAGTGTTGAGGACCCAGATTTCTTACCTGGGGCAAAGCAATAATAACCCTGAAACAATGATAAGTGAATGTACACTGCCAGGACTTTGGGTGCTAAATTTACTCCCTGCATCCTGTAGATAAATTACAAAACACTGTATCAAGGTAAAAAAAAAATTAGCAAGACCATGGGAACATGTTAATGTCCCGAGTATGTAAACTTTTATCCTGAGTATGCAAATGACATTTTTCCCTCATCTAGGTGAGAACAAGGCAACCATAGCAAAAGCAGGTGTGACGAGCCATCTGGTCATCCTGGAGAAGTGGGTCAACGACCCCAAGTTCCTGCGGAGACAAGTGGGCTTCTGTGCTCAGTGGTGCCTGGACAATCTCTGTAAGACAGCTGTCAATCACTCTCTGTTGACCAATCACAGTCATTTCTGTAGATTCAGTAGACGAGTTTGAACCACATAATCTGATTTCGTGATAGAGGGGATTTTGCTCACAAACTGTCTATGCACGTCCTTAAAAAATAGAAGCGTTCGAATGACAGTGTTTGATTACAATCTGACTGACTTACACCAGATGAAAGTGCAAATCAAGCCGTTTTTCTGGGTATTTTACGCACGTGAGAAAGGGGACTACCCACCAACGTATAGCGATATTCCGAAAAGTTTAACAGTGGGATGCTGGGCTCTGTGACAGCGGTAGAGTTTGGGGAATGTCGTTCGAACACCTTCTATTTTTTACGGACTTGCACAATGACATGGACAGTTTGTGCATAAAATCCCCCTATGACGAAACAGTTTGTGTGGCTCAAATTCGGCGATTGTGACAGAATGTGAATAAATTATCGGTTGTTGTGGTAATCATATACAGTGCATGCCAAATACACGACATAAACATGACATGAAAAACTAACTTATGTTGTGAATACATTTTTTAAAGGCATGTTGTTGATATGTTTAGATTTCGAACTGTACCGTACTTTTGAAACCATGTGACAATGTCCCTGCATTTCTATCATTGCCTTGTACGCAGTTTTGAAGGACGGGAGGACGCTGACATACGAGAGTGCAGACTTGAAAAGCATCAATGTACTGCTGAACAGTAATGACACCAGCGAATATCTCAAAATATCGCCACACGGTCTAGAGGTAAGAACACAAAATATTATTTTGATTAAGGCCACATAAAGAAAATTCATCATTAGCATGCAAGTCATTGATATTATCTATGATATTGCTTATTAGTGTTACATTATTGTGTCTGGACACATGTATAGAGGGTGTTCACTCACTTTTCATATTTGATAAGGCAGACAGATGCTGACTGCGGGTCATTCAGAAAATATCACAGCATTTATTATGAAACGATCATAATTTTGGTGGTTTGCTAGTACAGTCAAACCTGTCTATAGTGGTCACTCAAGGGACTGAGGCAATTTGGCCACGATGGCCAGGTGACCACTATAAAGAGAAAAGGTAGACTCGAGCAATGAGTGACACATGGCTTTAAGTTTATACTGTATATGAAAAGATAGGTTTATTGTTTGTGGTTATGTTTAAACACCAGGCACGAAGCGACGCCTCGTCCTTTGAGAGCGTACGCTGTACGTTCTGTGTGGACGCCGGGGTCTGGTACTACGAGGTGTTAGTCGTCACAGCGGGAGTCATGCAGATCGGGTGGGCGACCAAGGACAGCAAGTTCCTTAACCATGTAAGGAAATAGCTAAAAGGGAATATTCGTACAAACAAACACTGAGAAACAGTGTTGTGTGTATTATTGGCTGAGTTTACACACATGTTTTTACTCAATGGCTCCAACTTGACTCCAAGTAGAGTCAGCGACTTGGAGTTGACTTCGAAAACGCGTGTGTAAACCCAACCAATATTTGGAATAGGTGATTTTGATTAGATCTTCATTTGCATACTTGGGACAGCTTAGATACACATGTAAATCCTTTATTTGATACTATACATTTGTAGATCCTGAAATAGTTGCAATGGTTTTATATTCATGGTTTTGACATTAACCACTCCAACTTGAACGGCCTCCTCTGCACACTCACTTCTTGCTTCACCGCAACTTTAAAAAAAGTTTACAATGTTGATGAATTTGTTTTTTGTATATCCCAAATTCAAACATTAAATTGAGAGACAGCTGTTAAAAATTGCTGATTTATGTACACACATGACTTGCAAGTTGGCTATGCCTACAGCCTACTGCTTACATGTATGTGTTTGTGTTTGTAATAACTTATTTTGTAAAATTTTTAATATCTTTTTTATTGCATTTCACAAAATGAACAACACATAATACAAAACAAGAGAAAAACAAAGTACAGGAAAAGAAATAACTTATTTGCATGTAAATTTCAGGAAGGGTATGGTATCGGTGACGACGAGTTTTCCTGTGCGTATGACGGCTGCAGGCAACTGATCTGGTACAACGCCAAGTCTCGTCCTCACGCCCACGAAGCCTGGAAGGAAGGTCTGTATGAGAGTCATTTTTTTAGGATCCATCCTTGAAATTTCAACACACACACAATCTTTATTGACACAACAAAAGTACAGCAACTTTCAAAAGGTTTTCTACAACTTTTCATACAAACAACTGGATACAAAAGAACTATCATTATCTACGTACAAGTATATGAATGAATCAACATGTTGAGTTGGACGTATCACTTATACTACTAGTTCCAAGAACACATGCTACTTTGTCGATCAATTTTGTTGTTTGTCTTTTTTTGTTTTTCTGTCCTGTCGCTTTTCTGTCCTTGCCTTTTTCTGTGACAGGCCTCCCGAATTTATCTTTAAGCGTTGCCAGCCCTCCAAAATTTGACATCAAGCATTGCTAGGATCCCCCTAGCCTGGGTGCCATCCCATTTCCACCGGGGGCTCCTACACTCGCTACCCTCAAAAAACATTTTAACCCCCGGGAGAAATAGGATGGCACCCAGGCTAGGATCCCCCCAAGGCCCCAGTGCAGACCCTCATCCATAGCTATATGCATGTTGAACATCTGACTGCACCATATTGACTTCCAGTTTATCTTTGATTCTTCGCAGGTGATGTTTTAGGGTTCTTGCTAGACTTGGACAACAAACAGATCGTGTTCTCACTCAATGGGAACAACCTACCTCCAGAGAGGGATGTCTTCAAATCAGCCAGGTAGGTGCATTGCAAAACCATTCTGCAAGGGGGCTCTTGTGGATCGATTATTACACTTGTCTTCCGAATGGGGTACTGTTTTGGTTATGTTTGTCACTTTGTGCATTTGCACCTATAAGCTATAACGCAATATTGTGTAGATAGATTTTGTATGAATTTCGCTAAGTGAAGAGTTATTGAGGTCCCCAAAAAATAGCAGTATTCCAGTACTGCAGAATTACAGGCCAGCTGACACCGACTTCTTGGTGAGGGCTATGGGATTAAAAAATTCACAAAAAATATTTCACGGAGGTATGTGATCATCGATGTCTTGTTTCTTCAAAGATTGACTGTTTTGAATTTGCAGTGTGAAGGAGACTGCCCTGTATTGAAGAAAGTCTGTATTTCAGATCGGGCTTCTTTGCGGCTGCCAGCTTCATGTCCTTCCAGCAGTGCATCTTCAACTTCGGGGCAGAAGACTTCAGGTACCCGCCGCCCATGACCTTCAGCAAGTTTAACGACCACGCGGAGCTGTCCAGCGAAGACAAGGTCATCTTACCAAGGTCAGCACGATATCTTTTTATGTGTATGTCTGAAGATGTAAAATTGATGGTATGAGTCAGGAAACAGTTGGCTCCGCCCCTGATGCACCGCCAAAAATGTTCCCTCTATGTAATAAAAGGTAAAGCAGCCAACCTTAGACTGAGGACAAAGCATGACAATCTTTTGTTAACTAGTAGTGCGATGCAGCTTTGCTATGGCTAAATTCTTAGCCAAGCACACCAGGTCATCCCTAAAATTCTCAATTAGTACGTTGGGTTCTTTTACATGCAGAAGTTTAACGCTTGAGGCTGTTGCCCAAGCACCCTCATACACGGGCCCCTGGCTTTTTGTCACATCCAATGGGACGATGCGACTCTTTTCCAGTCACCCGGGCCGCTGGCCTCATGGAATCCGAACCAAATATGGTGAAGTTGCAGATTGCACAAACCACTGCACCACGCGGATACGACCTGTAATATCATGGTTTAACCTGTCATATCTTTTCCACCCTGCAGGCACAAGAAGCTGGCCCTGCTTCGAGAGCTGAGCTTCAAGGAGAACTGCTGCAATCTCTGCTTCGACAACCAAGCAGATACAGAACTCAGGCCGTGTGGGCACAGGTAAGGAGGGGTGCAGTACCGAGTACATTCAACAGGGGTCAGAACTAACTTAAGCAGTGGCCTAAGCCTGTTATACATACTTGTAACTATACCTCATAAATACCATAAATAATTTTTTTTTGCTATAACAAGTCAATTCAACGTTAACTAATGCCAGTCTTCCTGAATTCATTATTTAGTGTTGTCAGTCCTCCTATTCTTACCTCCTATGTCACAGAATGTCTGTTTTTATTTTCATTTGGCCTGTGTAAATTTTCTGCAGAGATCCTACAACCAGGATGTGTCCTTACGCAAATAACATTTACACAAAAAATTGTAGAGTCTAATTTGCATTGATGGGAAACTTCATTAGCTGATGTCAGATGTATTCTAATCAGTGTTTTTTTCCTCTGTTCACCAGGGATCTATGTATGACCTGTGCAATCCAGATCGAGTCTTGCCCGATTTGCCGGGAACCGATCCAGCAGAGGGTAGAGGTCACGTAGCAAAGGCCACGCTAGGCTGCCCAACGCGTCTCAATCCAGTGCCTGTCAAGAGTATTAATTTACAGAATTGCTGAATTTGTCTGCATGTTGTGTATGCCCGTTTTCTTCTGCATGTCCTGTGGATTTTTAATAACTGAAACTGAAACTGTTAGATTCAATGCCATATTCATATTTTCCAGCACCTTTAATAGCAATGACTAAAATGTTTGTAAACTTTGCAGATGATCGTCTTTAAAGGTTGACTGTCTGCAGGGAACACAAACATGATAAATTGTTCTAATGAAAGCTCATCTGTGTTGGTAGTAATCGTAATACAATGCTAAACTTTCTTCCAACACTAAGGTATTCACGGATCAAATTTTAGACGACCACTGTCGCCTTCTTCAGGATCAACAATGACCAATCACTGCGGAACGTAAACTCGCAAGAGTTACAGACACGTGACTTTATTGACACATGTCTTTATGGATACGTGACGTCAGCAATTGATCAAACGTGATCAAAAGTTTATAACGCCCACTGTCTCTGTTGAGTGATGGCTGGCGTGCCCTTATGTATATGGCCTCCTTTATACCTTTCATAAAGTAGTCCTGCCCAGTGTCCAGTATTCTGACTTTGTCCAGTGAAATGGTATGGCCCGAAAATTCGATCCGTGAATACCTTAGTGTCGGAAGAAAGTTTAGCATTGTATAACATGATAAATTGTAAGCAGCTTGTTAGATTTCTACAATCATGCATACTGCTGTCTTCAAAACCTTGAAGACAGCACTGCACAATGGGTAACGAAGTCCTTTGTACACAACCGAGAAGTGTTTTATTCAAGACCGATGTTTTGGTGGGGTGTCTGTCACCTTCCTCAGGGCAATGCGGTCTGGTTCTAGTTCGCACTGCGGCTAGGTGTCGCTGCGAATACATGCTGTCTTCAAAGTATTTACACTCATATATAGGTAGTTCATGCAGTGTTTACAATGTGGTATCAAACATAAAGTAGTGCGATTTATACATAGATGTTGACCAGCAAAGGAATATAAGAAACGTGAGTCTATATGCCCCTCATCACGGTTCATAACGAGTGGATTTCTTGATCCATACAACCACCTTATCCAACTGGTTTGTACAACATGTAGCAGCAGTGGGAAACAGAACCAATCAGTATTGCCCTGAGGGAGGTGACAGACAGTCACAGAAACGTCGTCTTGAATAAAGCACTTAGTGTACAAAGAATTTTTTTGTTGTCCTGTGGCTTATCAGCCTGATGACACTATTCACGATGGATGCATAATGTTCTGAAGGAAAAAAGAATACAGTACTTTTTATGTAACTTTACCATATTGTGTGAAACTATCCCTCACAGTTGAAGAGTATGTTTATATGCTAACTCATAGGAAAACTTCACTGAAATTCCAACCTGTTGTCAGTAGTTAAAGATATATATATCTTACATATGTCATTTGTGTACCACGAAATGTTTTGTCACTAATATTTGTTTATTAGTTTTTAGCAATGTTTGTATAGTTCCACAATAGCAACTATTTTCCGTTATCATTACATAATGTCATCTGCATAATTGGCACATGATATGTTTTGTCACCTTTTTCCATGTCCCTTATACATGTGTCACAGTATAAGGTGGCGTCCAATAGCAGAGTGAATTGATGACTTAATGTAAGGATGGCAAAACAGCTCACACACACGTTTTGTAGCGATGAAGATTTTATTGGAAACAGATAAAACTCCTTTCACTGCTGCAGCACTTTTGTGCATACCTGCGCTGCACTGCGGCCTTACAAGTCATCCTTCAATATCTGTGTGCGGCTGCAAAATCCAGAAATAAAAACATTTTAAGAAAGACTGAGCAAAATACATAGATGTTGGTGGCTCCGTTCCAGTCATAATCTACCTGCATTTTAGGCTTATTTTGAGGTAACATTAACAAGATTTGGTCTGTAGCTTTCATTTTTCTTCAGTCACAGAACAAGCAATAACACTGTGATTTGATAGCAGAACAATGGCAGTACTTTTGTAGCTTTCTTGCTGCATGTCTATAATAAATGTGCAAAAGCTCTTTATGCAAAGATATGCTTCTGTAACAATAGCTTTCATTGGATCAGCCAGCCAGCCAATCAACCAATCAGACTGAGGAAGAAATGTTTAAAGGATAAGAACAAATACCTCAGAAAAAATGTTCAAATATCAATTTGTCGTACTACTGCTATATTGGAATAATGCAGTCAGGGGTTTCTTAAAATGGGGATTGACTTGTTGAAATGTTACAGCTACAGTCTTGAACATTTTGTGGCTATTCTATCCATTGTTACCAAATGAGATTGCTTAGTACGATACTTGTACTTTCAAACTGTCCAACATTCAGCTGCTACTTGGTATCAGCAAAATATTCATGTAGTCTGTTCATGTAGTCCCCAGTAATATCCGTAGATCGCCTGTTGAGCTTCACTGTATAGCGGACTACCCCTGGCATACTACTAGTATTCACTCTATTTGGCCGATTTCTACTATTTTCCCAGCGATCGCGCAGAGCCAGGTAGAGGCTAAGTAATGTACACTATTAGCCTGGAGTCCAGCCTTATTAGCTTTAGTCTGCTACCCAAGCTCCACTCCTCGCTTGGGCAGTGGACTAAAGCTAATAAGGCTGGACTCCAGGCTAGCACACTATATTGTTAAACAGGCAAGTTTGTGTGCTGCTACCTGCCTACAGATATATGCATGACAGGAATGTCCCCGCTCAGATTGCACTGTAAGAACACCTGTACATAGCAACCTTCCACTGTGTACAGTCAATAGCTTCTGTGTAAATAAAGAAAAGGATTTACTGAACTTGAAACTGAAGTCTTTGTATGGAATTTATGACTTGGTAACATTAATATCACAACATTAATATGTTCAGGGATAGGTTTGTTTGCTTGTGTGTGTATGGCGTTCAGCACCAGGGACAGGCGTTGTGTGGATTGTGTTCAGCACCTTGGACAGGTGTGTTCATCTGTTTATGGATGGTGTTCAGCATCCGGGACAGGTGTGTTTACCTGTGAGAGGATTGTGTTCAGGGACATGTGTGCTTGCGTGGATAGTGTTCAGCACCGGTGACAGGTGTTTGGATGGGTGTTCAGCACCAAGGACAGGTGTGTTTACTTGTGAAAGGATTGTGTTAAGGGACATGTGTGCTTGTGTTCAGCAGAAAGGACAGGTGTATTCACCTGTGTGAGAATGGTGTGTTCAGCACCAAGGACAGGTATCTTTATCTGAGTGGGTGGTGTTCACCACCAGGGAGGTCTTACTTTCAGATGAATAGCTATGAAATTAAAGTCGTCTAAACTAAATGCCCTTAGAAACTTCTACATGTTGCCCCTACTGATGCCCTGACTACTCAAACACACACACACACAGACCAAGCCATACAACCTTTCTCCTGAGTTAGAAAAGTCCACCAGCCCACAACTACTGCTTTCATGCTGTTTTATTAAAAAATAACAATAATTACATACATCGTAACATTTACATGTACAGCTTCATGACTACATCTCCAACTACTACAGATACACAGGCTCTTTTTACCTTATGTGCTTGTGCAATTGTACAGAAATTTGGCAATGTTTTCTCTTCACTTCTGCTATAATATTCACATACACATACAAAGGTTGGAAATGCTCCTCTATGGTCAAGTGACTGGGAACCGGTTATCAAGACGAAAAAACGTTTCTCTTGATATATCAAACAATCTTCGTGTGGTTTCATACCTCCAACACCAACTAGCGCTGTCTTGAGTACGTATGGAAATGTTCTGCGAAATACACACTATGGACCAGGGCTGTCTCCAGGACCAGTCCCTTTGTACCGGGACGGAAATTCTTAACTTAACCAAAAAACTTTACTTTGATGACATGAAATTGATGAAGCATTTTCATGAGCTTAGAATGACAGATTCAACAACATGGGCTACAAAACACTGAGTGGGACGTAAGAAATTTCAAAGCTGGAGACAGCCCTGCTATGTACTCACGCCTATGACTAAACGGTGATTCTGTGTGAGGAAATGTTTTCAGGACAGACCATTTTGTGTCTGAATATTGCTGCCTACACTGTAGAAATTTCTCCTGGTAAACCACTGGACCTGCAGTAATCAACCAACACTACCACTAGCACAGCTCCTACGACACGTAACAAAGTTTTGTGATGTTCTACCGAATCTGTTCCCGTCGAAACCATTTATGGTCGAGAACTGACGACATCAAGGTCTGCTACTTTCTCGACTCCACGGGGAATAATGACATATAAAGGCAGCTCTTTGTAAATCTTAGTATCAACAATGAGTATCTGGCAACAGTCTGTATTCCTGATCAGCACAGCTACTTATACAACATCTTTGACAGGACTTGGTTCGGTCACAGAGCCTTGTGTTCCCTGACGAAGAGAGAACAACAGAGTTCCATAGAGTATGATATCTATAGACAGAAGCGAGATGACTTACTCCTGGTCTCGCTCTTTCCACAAGCACTCACAAGCACATGTATCACATCCAATGGCAGAAACTATCAACATAGTGTCCAACTTGGCAAGTCATAACCTTTCAACTCTGACCCTTCAGTAAACAGTAGATGCAAATTCGAGGGGTCAAAGGTCATGAATAAGTTTTGTTACGCTACCAGACCAAAGGTGGTGGCTAAATTCTTTGCCGGTCCTAACCTATCCTACTTGGGCTGAAACAATGGAACTCTTCCTTTAGTCGACTCCACCATGTCTGCTACTAACTAACAGTACATCTTGCATGTTGCAGAGACCTCGAATTCACAGTTTAAAGGGTGAGAATCATCATTCTGTACATCCTGAAACGTCCTTTAGCTGTGCAAATGCAAGAATTAGTCACAAGAATTTCCTATGTCTCAGTCGACAAAGTAACACCACATACAACTGCAACATCTGAACACAATACATGTCCACAAAGGAGGAGATTTCATCGCCCTAACACATCATACACTTGAGCATTGGTTCCAATTATGTCAGTGTTTAGTACATACTGTTGTTAGCGGTACGAAAACTCAAGTACACACACCTAATGACTTATGTTATTGCAGAGACCACAATCGTTAGACCTCACACATTTCCATCTTACCCCTCAAAGCACCGGAGATATCTCAAACTGTTAAATATATATTACTCTTTTGCAGTAGACACAAATAAAGAAAATAGTTGTAATATATGTACATACAGTGGGATAAATAAGTATTATGTACTTCGCTCAACACTAGTTTGAGCTTGTTGTGCCCTAAGAATACAGTTTACATTTATACAGGTGCTTTCCACAGAGTTTGGTCCAGTGTACGGTTAACAGCACCAAAGCAAGACTACTATTGAGCACTGTGACAAATAGGCCGTATGAAACAAGTTGCCAACATAGGGCTCAGTACCTTTAGCACATTGCCACAGAAATGCCAAAGGCGTTCTCAACTAGGACTGGTCGTACTGTGCACATACACTTTTGAAGGTACAGTTACAGACAAACGTGCCTCTAGTTGGAACACATACGTGCAGAGCAACCTTATCTTTTAACTATCTCCAGAAACGATATTGCCAAGATCACAACAATAGTTACTGCACTTGACAGTGACTCGAGACTTTGTCTAAAATATCAGGTGACTGCGGAAAACTACAGCCAGTGAGAAGCATGCTTGTGTATATACGGCAGATACTGATATAATGTTATCGGCGATTTTTGGATGAGAAAATAAGGATTGTCATCGCTACTACAAGTACAACTCTAGCATGTGTCGTGTGACCTGTACAACTGCCGTACACAACAACAGAAATAGAGAAGGTTTGGTTCTCTCAGCCCACACCGTTTTCATTTCTTTCTCTCAGCTCAGATCTCTGTTGGGCAGCACCAAGGGAATTATACGTGCTGACCAAATGAATTTACTGAAAACGTGCATGAATAGGAAACGTCCAATTAGGAAACAAAACAAGATTTGGTGGTAAACATGTCAAACATTGCCAATTGGTTTTTTCACTTATTGGGCAAATTTAAATCCAATTCTTCACATTTTAAGTAATTTCACAGGCGTACGGGACTAATCAAAACCCTGGTTGCTGTTCTTAAAACAACCAACTCCCGAGAAAAAAAATCAATCGGTGTGGTCAACACTGTTGCGGTAGATCTCCATTTCTGTTCCCGTTCTGGCTGGTCTATGCACTAAACCACATATCATGAGACATCTGCACAACTGACTCCAGACTCACAAGGGAACCTGTAATGTACAACGTGGTCACACACAGCACAGGACAACTGGTACGGCTGCCTCCATTCAAAACCCTGCATCCAACCCTGCACTGGCTATAGCTTAGCAGTTCAAATGGACGCATCTCCCTGATATACATGAATATAAGATGAGGTTGGCAATACTAGTAGAAGTCTGTTCGTTGGAACATTCTCTTATTCTTCTTCACTACAACAGTTGTGTGTAGATGCAGTTGTCTGTCCCAAGTATCCTATATCTCTGTATACATGAATGTTTTTCTGGATAAACAGGCCTAGCGGGCCTCTGCTTTCTCCACGGGGGACCCTGATCGCGACGTTGTCGTGGTGACGGACTTGACGGACTCCACGGGACTGGCGACGGTTGGCGGCGTGGTGGCGGAGGTGGTTGCAGCGGCTGTGTCGGTACTGGCTGCAGCTTGTTGCTGCAGTGCCTGCGTTGGAGAGATAGGGGGCATAGCTGTCAGTCTTTGCACAACATCAATGGAAAGTTAGTTGCAACGTTGACTTTTTAGCACTTTCTGAAAATGCCCAAATTTTTCCTTTTACTTTGAGGAAGCCCACTGTATTCATTTTCCCTGAATTCCAAAACCATGTCTCCCAATGACCTTAAGTTTTCGTCATTACCCCCCATTACTACAAATGCTATAACTCCTGATTCTCCTTTAAGTATAGGTTTAGCGTTGCCAGGTGTGGCATGCATTGCCGGGTGTGGCATGCGTTACCAGGTGTGGCATGTGTTGCCGGGTGTGTCATGCGTTGCCGGGTGTGGCATGCGTTGCCGGGTGTGTCATGCGCTGCCGGGTGTGGCGTACCTGTGTTCCGCAGATGCGGTGGTGGTTCTCCCAGTCCTTGTGCTGGCAGAAGGAGCCGCAGTAACGGGCGACATTGCACCCGCTGCACGTCTCACTCGCCTTGCGGCCGCAGTTCCAGCAATTCTGTGTGGGGAGAGGCATGTCTTCTTTAGATACACCCAAACAACAGAAAGATAGGAGAGGCACGTCTTCTTTAGATACACCCAAACAGCAGAAAGATAGGAGAGGCACGCCTTCTTTAGATACACCCAAACAGCAGAAATATAGGAGAGGCATGCCTTCTTTAGATACACCCAAACAGCAGAAAGATAGGAGAGGCACGTCTTCTTTAGATACACCCAAACAGCAGAAAGATAGGAGAAGGCAAACTAACTCATTTAGATATACCATAAAGATAGGAGAAAGAACAAATAATTTACATATACCTTAACACTATTAAGATGAAAACAAAAAGATTAACATAAACACAATAAGGATAGGAAGGTAAATTAACTTCTTTAAATACAATGTATACCCAAACAGCATGAAGATAGGAGAGGGAAATATCAACTTCGTTAGATCTACCCAAACACCACATAGTTAGAAAAAGGTAAAAGTGACTTATAAAAAGCAACAGCAGTCACCATCAAATAATATATTAAACTGAGGAATTCTTTACCATCTGATTAGACTTTAAAAAAGTTATTAAAATTAGTATACAGCTCTCCTTTAGGTTTAGTTGTAGAACACACTGTCATCAGAAACAGAGCTCTGCACCAAAACAAAAGCTACCAATGAGGTATGTAACTGAAGTCAGAGCTCTACACATTGTTCAATGCTACACGTTTGAACACAGATGTAAGCAACATTTCCTCCAGGGCCCTAGGTAAAATTTTGTTTCTCTCTTTTCAGAAAGTTTCCTTCAAAACGACAGCAATTTTTGATGGCTGTTTGTGGAAAGTAAAACAAATTAAAAAAGAAAGTCGTTGGTTGGGTGGTTTTGGGGCCGTGGGACGGATGGAGACATTTCATGCTACATCGACATTTTCATGTTGTCATCAGTGTAGAGCGCTGGAACTCCACGTTACCTCACTGGAGCTTTCCTGCTGTTGGTTGGCTTCGTCCTGGGCCTGACGACGAGCGTCCGCCACAGCACGTTCCATCTTAGCCCGCTCGGCCGCCACTAGCTCACTTGCCTTCTGTTCTGCCGCCGCCACAGCTTTCTGGAGCTCGATCACAGCCTGGCGCTTCACCTCGTTCACAGCTTCTTCTGCGGGACAGAAGAGAAACAGTCGGACACCCGCTTCGTGCCACGTACAGAAGCTAGCTTCGGAGGGCCACAGAATGTACACACTCCATTCTTTACACACAGTTTCCTTTCAACAACCCAATTATGACAATCCAACCCTCCTAAACCCACTACGGTCACACAGAAAAGCTATGGGAAAGGTGTCAAAACTTGGGATTGTTAGTTGTAATTGTGCGGTTGAAAGGGAACTCGGAGAACACACAATTTAATCTGTTCTTAAAACACAGTTACCAAAACTTGTGAGTCAAATCTGAGGTTTCTTCAAGTTTTCTTTAATTACCAAGGCTACATCCCGCTACCCTCCAAGCTAGCTTACAGTATCTTCATTAAAGACTGAAATTGAAGACGCTTACCTGGTCGAGGTCTATTGTAGAAGGGAAAGGTCCTGGCCATTTGAGCTTGGTACATTTCTGAAAAGAGGCCAAATTTCACTATCTATAACTGTTGGTACACAAGCTTAGCTATATAGAAAATCGCAGGCACTGCAAGTAACACAAGTGCAGGTACATACAGTAAAGTGCTTTCAAAGTGAACTTTGTTTTATCGGTGGTTGAATAGTTAGGAACTGTAGGGACTGTCATTGGATAGCAAACCTTTGGATATACAGTCAAACCTGCCCAAGGCGACCACCCGGCGGACCGAGCAAAAATGGTCGCGATGGACAGGTGATCGCCATGAAGAGGATTCCACTCACATGTTTCCAGGTCGAGGTTTTCAAATACAGTACGTAAATGGATGGAAATTATGTGAATTTAGACAGCATGACCCCCACCAGGTTCAATTCTCATTGAAAGAAAGATCCTACAAAAATTTTATTTTCCGTTATCGTTGTAATAATTGTATACCACTACATCGTGTACAAATTTTCGTCATAATTTTGACTACAAAACAATGGTTGCCTCGATAATCTCGCAGCGCCCTCCCGAATTCACACCTTACACACACGCACATCATCGAAGTTTTAAGGCCTAAGACAAATCCCGAAATAACACCTGCTGGCCCCAGCATTTTTTTGGGGTGCTGACCGCTGGATAAAAGGGTCAAAAAGTTTTCGATCTGACAACTAAAGATGAAAACGGAACGGTGTGATTTCGTCGCGCCGCCAAGCTCTGTGCGACCGCATGGAAAGGTAAGTCAGTGCAGCAGAACGCACAGCGTCCAATAAAGGTTTGTGAGATTCATGGAAATAAAAAGAATATAAGAATATCAATTTTCATCAATAACTAGAGTATTCGCAAATGTTCATACACAAAAGCATCGTGTTTTAGAAAGGTCAGCGGTACGTCAAATCCAAGCCGCGCCAAATCCAAGATGGCGTCGGGACCAAGGAACAACATTTCTCGCCCGATGTTTTGCCCGCCGCGAAGTCATTTTTCGGTGGAATTTAGTAAGACACAGTGACATTTTTGTTGAAAATACAAAAAAATAGATAGTAATTTCTATTAGCTGTGAAATCTGACTTTTTGACGCCATGCACTATGTATTCGTTTTGAAAATTGAGTTTAAACCGAACTGAGTTTGCAGTAAACTATAAGATTACGATAGGCACAACAACATCACAAACATTTGTCTTTTTACAATGTTTATAGGGGGAACGTTTTATCAAAACACTTCATGGAGGAATCGATGCTATAACATTGCTATTCCATATATTTTTGTCCTTATTTTTGTCCTTCAAAGTCTTGAAAACATTTCCGTGAAATCCGACAGCAAAATGATCCGATGTCACCGCACGCTTGAAAATTAGGCGGCCGCCATGGGCAGGAATTGTGCTCTGTGCGGTCCCAATTCGTGGCGGTCGCGGCCGCGTTGGACAGGTGGTCGCCTTGGGCAGGCAGCTTAATGCTTGTGCCTATGGGGAAAATTTTCGGGACCGAGAAAAAGCGGTCACCATGGCCAGGTGGTCGCGTTGAAAAGGTGGTCGCCTAGGCAGGTTTGACTGTATGCTTATTTGTCCCTATTTGAATAGTTAACTTGGAATGACCTAATAGCAAATAGAAGTGAAATACACATTTTTCAATAAACATTCAGTGCTTTAGATGTCATTTTAGGCTTATGAAAATACATTTCCATCAATCTTATGTCAAGTTCAGATTTTGGGGAAGGCAGGGTGAAGTTTTTATCTGTCCCAACAAGCAAATTTCAGTGCCAGGACGGAGGGACGGGTCCTGGAGAAAGCCCTGGGCCGGACGAAAAAACTACCAGACCACAAAATCAACCAACCTGCTCTTCTTTTGACCTCGCTGACCCTGTCCTCGGTCTGGCGGATGGTGTGCGCCATCATCTCGCCAGCCCGTTTCTTCATCTCGTGGTCGGCTCCCTCGGCGCACCGCCGCGACCACATCAGCATCTCCTCCCGTTCCTGGACGGACCGGTGTCGCAAGGACGCGATGGCTCTCAATGTCTTGTCGACCATCCCAGCAACGCAGTGAAGCATCTGAGGGAAAGCAAAATGGTCAGCTGTCATGGATATCACGTTATTCTCTGCAAAATCAGGGCTGCCTCAAGCTTCTATTTTCTTCTCATCCCACTCATTTGGGAGACTATGTTTTTAATTTACGTGCTTAAATCTGTCAATTTAGGCTTACAGAAATATATTTTCATCAATTTCATGTCATGAAGTTCAGATCTTTTGGACAGATAGGGGTAAAAAAAAAATTCTGTCCCAACAAGCAAATTTGCACCCCAGGATGGAGGGACGGGTCCTGGAGATAAAGGTCCAGCTGGGCATTTCGCATAATTGCACCAGCTGGATAATTGCACCAAAAACGCTGACAAATGGGTGGTGCAGTTAAGTGGATTCTACTGTACTACTGCTTCAAAACGAATCTTTTGAACGTTCATGAACCAATACTGTCCTACACCAATTTACAGTTTATTTATTCAAAAAAATATGATGACCTAAACAGCAGAATACCTGTTCGACATGTTTCCATTCGTCCTCCCATGAGCCGTTGGGGTGATGTGTGTCGTACATCCGGTGGCTCCCGCGCTCGTATTCTCTCGGGTCGTACGGGAGGCGAGGGTGCACCGGGTAACGTCCCTCGAAGTGCTCCCTGTCGTGCTCTCTGCTGAAAGCACACAAAGAATCAGCTACATTCACCATCTGTACATGATAACATGATATCTCAGGAACTTTGGTAAAAGGTTAAAGAAGGTTTGTGGCGTCACATGGCGTAATAAGGGTGTTCAGCCTAGAACCCAAAGGTCCTTGGTTTGAATCCCTTGAGATGCCTTGATGTTATCCCTTGAGATGCCTTGATGTTATGCACTTAACATGAATTTCCTCACTTCATTCAGGTGGAAATTAGTACTTAGAACCTAGGAACAATGAACTTACTTGGATTGTTGGCCCGACCCTGATCCAGATCTGATGTCCCGTGGATCCCGTGGATCCCGATGTTCACGCGACTCCCTGGGATGGTGCGGCATGTCCCTCATGTACCCCTCGCCCTGGTGGTGGGGCGGGGGGAGGGGGTGGTGGCCGTGCAGGGTGGGGTGGGGGGCGCTGGTGCCCGGGGACACGCGGTGCTGGCCGGGGCTGACCGTGCAGTGTCGTTTGGCAGGGTGGCGGGGGTCGTCCATCGGTTCCACGCCGTTCTCTTTTGGTCTGTAGGAATGGCTGATATAGCATCACAGTATCCTCCGTAAGTACTCGCACAAATACCATATGTCATGGAAAACTTAGCAACTGCTCTTTCTGCCTTATCACAATGAACACAGGAAGCAAAGTTCACTGCACTTAAATTTTCCTAAATGGTATGTTTGAAGTACACCTTGAGCATGTTAAAAATCCAACTGCACTTGTCATAGACATTAGGAGTCTCTCCCGGTGTCAGCAGATCAAACCTTAGTCTGGTTTTACACAGCTTATATATATACCTACTGTGCAAAACTGGTGTGTTATGCTTAAAGGTTTGACAGTTGTGCGAAACAAACACAATGGAAGACAAAACCTTTGTTCACATTGATATGAGTTATGGTACGAGGTCACAGGAAAGTCATTCTAAACTCGACAGTAACTGACCTGTCAGGGGTTCTTCTCTTGCCGTTCTCGTTGACGTCCATGATGATGTCGGAGGAGTCGACAGGAGAGGTGTCTGTGTTGAGGAGGATGTGCTCGTTCTGACTGAGGTACTGCGCAGGCGTCTGCTTGGCCATACGGGCACAGTGGAGAAGTTCACGCTGGAGAAGTGGCAAGTTAGCCTGAGGAGGAATAAAACAGAAAAACATGATTAATCAGCATATGAAACCAAATCATAGTTTCCTTTTCCATAGTTGCGGTACCGGTTCACTCTCAAATAAAATACTCTATTTATTTTTGTACCAATCATTTTTGAAATAACAGTCCGGCTGTAGCAGGCCAGAATAAATCTCTGCCAAGAATGTACCCAGGTATGGTTTGGCCAGGGGTACATTCTGGCATGCTACACCTGTACTGTTGTTGTTTAAAAAAATGATAATTTCTTTTGGAAGGTGAGTGCAAAGAAACAACTGTTTCTGCTTACAACACAGAACACCATCTTCAATGAAAATGTTCCCAAAATTTAATCAACAGACTGTTTGAAGATATGATCAAGAGTTTTGTCCATGCTGTTTCTTTCTCTTTGGACTCCATCTCCTTGGACTGGAGTCCAAGTCTTTTGGGGTTCTCAGAACTGGTGTGTTTCCCATTACGAGGCAGGCCGCCAGTAATCCAGAACAACAGACAGCCTGTCAGGCAGGTTGTGGGGAAACCAGTTCCATGTGGCCTGGAGTCTGCTGCTACCCTGTAAACATCTTTACTGCTACAACTTCTTTACTGCTCACTTCTAAAACTACATAATAAAGGTAAAGCAGGCCACATTGACTGAGGATGGAGCATGATGATTTTTTATCAGCCAGTACTACAGCTCGTGTTTTCAGCCAAACACACTGCGTCACCCATACTCTTCTCGATAAGCATTGACGCCATAAGCTCCCTCATCGTCATACAGAAGGACGTTGTGACTCTTTTATCGTCGTGCCCAGGTCTGGGCGCAAACCTGGGCCACCTATAAATCTAGTATCAAAACTGGCTGGGATTTCATCATCGCCAACTGTTACCTTTCTGCAGTTACTTTAAGAAACAGTTACCATTGACTTTTCAAGCAAACCTTTGTTGAAAAAAAGGGACTACTAGTACTACTGACTCACGTCAGGGAAAGAAAAATTCTTTTGGTTGAAACAGAAGTAGACTTTTGAAAAATCGGTAAATTTCAGTATGAACTTGTGCATTTGAAAATGAATAAAATCTAACAAAATTACGTCTTCCAAAAACTGTAGCCAGCTAAGAATGTTAGTTTCTTTCATCGGTCCTGGTGACTGATACTTTCTGAGCTCCCCACTGAACTGGATCTATGAGCAAAGGTGATATACATAGGAGCAATAACAAGAAGTAAAATGCCACAGACCAATTGACAGACAGCAACACATGCTGCGGTTGTTCCTTTGATGTGAGGTACAATTTCCACTTCTAATATCACAAATTCCTGCATTCTACACTAAAGATAACCCTGCACTCCTCTCCTTACCTTTGTTATCAACATTGGAGTTTCACAGCTTTATATGTTGGCTGACATCTTTAATCACGGGGGATATAATCTCATTGGCTAATCAACTGTTTGCAATAACTTTTAGCCATTACAACATTTATACCTAACAATTATGGCTGGATTGAACTGTTTCTTTTTTCACATCTGTTTTGAGTATACACGTGATACTTATCCAGGACTGCGTTTTCTCTAAGCACCTCCCTGAACACTGATAAATCGGAACTGTAACTAGGTTTTGGTAATTGTTGCCATGTCTGGTCAAGTTAATACCTTGTAGTGTAGCTGAATGCATGATAACACATTCGCTGGCAAATACAATAAAACTCCCAAGTTTCCAAGTAACAAAAGGTAACTGAGAATGCCTGTAGGACTTGTACATTGTACATCTATCACAAATATGCAAAAACTTCTACATACTGGGCATTTGATACAGGGTTTTATGTTTGCAGTAGCAACATGAACATTTCTCCTTTTAGTTTTACAGTAAAAACCTTCATTGCAGTTCCAACCTCCCACAAGGAACACTCCATTTTTTCCTACCACAAAATTAAATCCCAGCAAACATTTCTCCTTTTACAGTATTACACCTGCACTATCATTTGAAGCTTACACTTACCAAGATTTTATATCACCTCCTCCCACCTACATGTATCTAGTGTCCCTACTCAGGCCACAGTCCACCTCCACAAGTCTGTATGTATCCCCTGGCCCTTCCTTCACTCCTGTTGACTACTGCCCCACTACTGTAAGGCATGGTCTTGCGCCAATTTGTCCCAGCTGGTTTGGATTTCCCCCCCACCCCTGCCCCTCCTGCCACTTACTTCCTTCGGCAGACAGGGTCGCGCCCTTGGCTCTGACCCAATAATGGCTGATCACTTCCAGATAATCCTACAGAGGAGGACCTGAGGGACCCTCCTGCAAAACACCAGGCATTCCTCAACATTTCCTGGATTAATGTTTTCTTCCTTCCTTGTACTAGGTAGGATCTTTTTGGGAAGGTTTCTTTGTGTCATCAAGGACTGATATAGACCAAAGCAGAAGGCATGGCAGCCTATGAGTGTAATGACAGATGCATTAGCAAGACCATTAAAAATGTAACACTAGCAGTATCCCACCCACACACATGGGATGCAGATGTGATTTGGGCACACTTCCGCATAATGCAAAGATTCATCCCTACCTTTCAACATGTCAACATCTGTGACAAAACAAAACCATTAGATAGCAAAATGATGTCATTTTCATTGTTGGAACATATTACTATTTGATAGCTCATTAAAAACCCATTTTTCATTGGCAACTCTTCAGAGTGTACATGACTTGTGGGGATGTTGCCCTTCAAAGGCAATTTATGTCCTCCAACACTTGCTGTCAGTGCCCCCCTCCCCTCTTATATTCTCCCAAGGTTGTCGCCTAATGACTTCCAGCTCCTCATAATAAACACCCTGGCCCTGCTAATGAGCTGGTCCTTCTGTCTGCCTGGGGAGGTCAGGGTACTGTAAATGCAGAAACGTTTGCCGTGGTTTTATGTTCACAGGTTTTCGCGGCAACCGCTTCACCGCAAACTTTAAGCCACCACAAACACCACTGGTGTTTCCATACTGTGCAATATTTGACTACTGCGCTGCTGCAAAATTGAAACCACCAAGAACACTCCCATTTTCTCCCAACCAGGATATCAAATCAGCACAAACCTAAAGGCCTTTACAGTATATATAATAACATGGTTCACGATATGATGACTTGTAATATGCCTTTAAATCCTAGAGGTCAACTTAACACTTAATAGAGTAATGTCTTATAAATGGTGTCAACTTGGCTGACAAAGACAGGATTTAGAGGTGAGGCCTGGTTACAATTTGCCCCTGGCAAGCCCTTCTACACATCCAAATAAACAATTCTCTCTGTGGAGACTGTACCCATCCATCAAAGAGTCAGACAGACTAGAAAACCTTGGGTTTGCAATAAGGGTTAGCTTAGCACAATCTGTCCTCTCCAGAACTACCTTGTAGAGAAAATAGATTATCCCCTGGCTGATAGACCCTTCAGAGACAATTTTGCCAAATCTGACACTCCAGAACTTTTGAAGTCTTCACCTGAAAGTGGTTTTCCAATCACATATGGCCGTCTGCCAGACAGGGCAGAGTTGACTCCACCCCTCTGTATCCACAAGCTATTCATCAAGAGACTTTCCTTGAACTTGTAAAACTTACCTGATCAAAAGCACTGGGAGATCATCAGAACAACTTGAAACTGTCTCATTCAATTCTAGATCTAAAGTCTGACAGAAGGCACTGCAATGTATTTGGTCAAAAACACTGGGCTTGTGATTGTAGATGCTAAATCTAACTCTAAGAAAGGAAAAATTGGCGGGGGCTGTGAAAAAGTTGGTTTCAGAACAGATTAAAACATTCTTGGCTTCGTCTCAGCACATCTGGAACCTTCTATCCCCCTCCTCCCATGCAATGTCACGGTCACGGCCACCAAAGGCTTTTGAAGAGAAGTGCAAAACAACACACTAAAACGACATGCATGAAGTTAACATCATCACACACCCCACCCCCCCTCCTACGTAAAGCTGGCGGCCCAGTGTATGAGGGAGCTTCAGGCATAAGCCCCAAGCCTCTGCACGTAAAAGAACCCAACACACTTATCGAGAAGAGTAGGGGATACTCAGTGTGCTTAGCCAAAAACGTGAGCTATAGTGAAGCCGCATTGCACTACCACAAGCTACTCGAAAAAGCATCATGCTTCACCTCAATTGAGGATGACTGCTTTACGGTTTACCTTTTTCTTATTACTCCTACGTAGCAACTCACCTTCAGGAAAGGGATGACAAAAGGTCTGAGAGGAAAGTTTGTGGCCTCTTGCAACTTCTGATGGAACTCCTCAATAGACAACTGTGAATTCTGAAAGGTCAGAAGAAAATGTGTTAGCCACTCACAAAACAGCTTTGGTTGCTACTCACATATTTGCAGAAATATGTAGCCTTTTTTTGGCAGAACATCAATTCTTCCTTACAGTCTTTGGTTGCGGTATACATTTGTAGCTGGTTAGACTGTACGTGCGAAAATGAAAGAAAGCTGGAAGCGATTTTGAACCTATTCCATCCAGAAAGGAGGTACAAGACCTTCCATACCCGATGGTCCCAAATGATCGGTGAAATATCAGAGGGGAGGAACAAGGGGTTGGCAGCCACTGGTCTTTCTATCGCCCCTGACTAATCACACACACCTGTATTGTGAGAGTCTCCCTGCCCTTCCAACACTGTCTCTTTGTGTGACTTAATTTACAACAGAAGTTTGCCAGGCAGCCCAAATCCCCGGGAGATATAAGCTGTTTAGCATCATATGCCATCTCAGGACCTTATCTTGCAGCTGATTTCATGCATCAGCAGGGAAGGATCTGTTATCTCTACTCTTTTGGAAGTGAGTCTTCTCATCTTTTGGCTACTGTAAAGGAGTCTTTTGTTCTACGGACAGTCAAGGTGAAAAGTCTGTAATCCTATGGGTACTTTGCTATCATAAAATACTCTTTTCTACAGAAAATCCTTCTTTTCATGATTTTCTCAACCGGCCGCTATATCTAAAAAGACACGGTCAGAATTTAATTTGAAAGTATGCCGATGAAACTGGAAAGGGTGATATTGTAAATTTTTATATTTTGTGAATCAATGCAACTTACAAGTGATGGCAATTGTAAAAATACAGAATATGGTGCTCTTTCCAGCTTTCATTTCTTAAAGTTTTTTATAGAAAATACATTTTCATCAATTTCATGTCGTGAAGTTCAGATTTCTTGGACAGATGGGGTGAAATTTTTGTGCATCCCAACAAGCAAATTTCTGTCAAGGGACGGAGGGACAGGTCCAGGAGACAACCCTGTTGATCTTCTAGTTATTCGAGTAGAGAAAATTTACCACTAGCCAAATAAATGGATGATATTGTAAATTTGCATATTTCGTGAATCAGGCATCCTCTGCATACAATGCAACATACAAGTAATAATGGAAATTGTGAAAATGCAGAATATGGTGCTTGATTTACCACTTGTCCCATGACCAGTCCGCGGACCTGTCTTGAACTTACAGATGATTATCATTCATCTGAAGTACAGTGGGTAGGTAATAAGGTAAGTGAGTAATGGGGCTGATTTTCTAGTAAGTAAAGAAATTTACCACTAGTCCCATGACCAGTCCGCGGACTCGCTCGCCGATCTCCGGCGAGATGTCGGAGCCGAACTGCTGCAGCGTGGTCAGGAAGCGCTTCAGCTTGCTGAGCTGGCGTGCGCCGCAGGCCGGCGGGAGCTGCTGCTGGCTCGAGGACGTGCTGACGCCGTTGGGCGGGGAGGGCGCTCCGTTCACGCTGCTGGGGGAGTGCATCCCGTTCACTGGGGGAGCTGGAAAAACAGGCAGAACACAATGTCAACGATATCGCAAAGGTCAAGTTCAAAGTATTCCTGAGTCTTTCTACTATCTCATAGCTGCTGGGGAAGTGCATCCCGTTCACTGGGGGAGCTGGAAAGACAGGCAGAACACAATGTCAACGATATCGCAAAGGTCAAGTTCAAAGTATTCCTGAGTCTTTCTACTATCTCTTAACCGCTGGCCACGGGGGAGTGTATCCCATTCACTGGGGTAGCTGGAAAACAGGCAGAACACAATGGTATCACAACGGTCAAGTTCGAAGTATTCCAGAGTCTTTCTACTATACCTTTTCACTGGGGGAGCTGGAAATAAATCAGAACACAATTGAATCACAAACAAACGTTTTGTCGCATATGTTGCAAACCAATATCGGTGTATCGTTCTGAAATCAGGGATCATTCAAAAGTCCAAACTCTTCCCCTCTATGTCTGTCACAAATAGCAGTTCAACTAATTATAGCACTGCAATTAGTAGTTCAACCAATGAGAAATCACATACTGGGGGAGCTGAAAAAACAATCAGAACACAATGGTATCACCAAGGTCAAGTCCGAGGTATTCCAGAGTCTTTCTACTATCTCCTAAGTCAACACGTGGCATTCTCAGCATGTTTTCGTAAGTGTCGCCCACTCAAGGTCAAAGGAGTTTCCCCCAAGTTCAAGGTGACTCGTACCTTTCTGGAGGGTCAACTGTTCCAAATTGGTCTCCTCCATTCAACTCTATGACTTAAAACAGAACTTGATTCACTAACTGAATCACAAGCGCCAAGGAGAGAACAATAAAACCCTTTATTGAGTAACCTTGCACAGGTTGGAAACTTTCCCATCTGGAACCAGTAACCAGTTTCCCCATGTCCCAAGCACAAGGGTAGCCCGGAGACTTTCCCACTGGAGCCCGTATGGGGTGCGAAGCGGCTCCTACGGTGAGCTGGACAAAAGTATGCTTTCAAGTTTTCACCAGTTCAACGCTCCTGGTGATGGGAAAATTGGAAAAATAAACGTACCAGAGCAAACATGTGGCCACAAGATAGGAAAACACATTGGAAACAGATGGGGAAGAGTGGCCGAGAAGCTTTGACCTAGAGAACGTCTTCTGATTATGACCTTGTACAAACACAGAAAATGACCCCCACAAAATGGCAAAGGTATTTAGCAAGGTTATTCAAAGACTGTCGGTGCTAATGACATCTACATGTTCATGATATCTTGACAGGATCAAGACAGGCATCCTGAATCTGCATTTGTGTCTCAAGATCACAAGTACTTAAGTTAGGATGAAAGTAACTTTCAGCTACCAACTTATTTAGGACCTGGATCCCTGGTCCCAGACAGTTTTGAGCTAGTTAAATACATATCCATCCTGACATTACAATGTAAGTTGCAGTTCCAGACAACAACGTCCATCATTAAAATTCTATTTCCATGACTACTTGTGGTCTAGCTTTTCCAACAAGAAGAGTTGAATGACAATTTCAAATGAAATTGTGAGCAAGCAATCAAGCTACTAACCATGCAAACGTCCTGGCCTTCTCAGAGAAAAGCGATGACAAGACATTTAGACAACAGCAGCAGACCTCACAAACTCCTCCACAACATGTGTTCTACCCCCATCTGTTACAACTCACAATATGTTTGTCTGACAAACCCCTTCTTTCTGTCAATCAATATTGGATTCATAATGTAGTGCAGGGACAACTCTTTCACACCTCTATCCACTGCGTTATTGAGCAATCTTGTCCTGTCCATGTGACGACTGTTGGAGAGAGTACAATATGGGATGTGTGACAGCAGGTTGTAACATCTGTGTGTGGTTTACTACCAGCTGTTCCCTCTTATGTAATATGGCCAGTCCACAAGTGTTATCATATCAAACTGCGGTAGGAAAAATGATTGAATCCAGCCAATGGCAATCCTTGATAGAAAGGTAGAAGGAAATATCATCTTCGGACTTGACATACCCTCTAATTTGTTCAATCTACTAATTTCCTCAATAGAGTCTTTTGACAGAAAGCTTACTAAGCAGCGTTCAATGTATGGCTCAGTTGTAATAGTTGTATGAAGTTAAGTTTATAATTCTTAAGACACATGTAGCCACCAACTAGAAACAACGACCTTGGTGAAATACCTCTCTCCTTTCAGATAATTTAATGCAAAAACACACTATTAACCTCCAAGGACAACAGGGCATAGAAATAACATCATAACTTGTGGTAAGGTCAGTTGTGACAGCTGTCTGCAATGTCCCTCAGCTTAAGTTAAAGCCTGGGAACCATCCGTGTGTTTAGATTGATTCATCTCCAAATGTCCCACTTTGTTAATAGGGAAATGAACAGGCAGACAGAAGCCAAACAAGGCTGGGTTTCAGATAGGTTTCAGACTATACCTCTGTAAAATATGACATTGACAGCTTGTAGTTTTTAAAAGCTGTCTTTGAATAACTATTTCATTGCCAATAGGAACGTGATAGGTTCTCTTTGGGCTGATTAGATGACATTTTGTATGTGATGAATACTGGAAAGCACAAATACCATCCATCACTACTGGAAGGGGCTGTCAAGCACATCATTGTTTGTCATCTATGCTAAAAACATCTGTTCATTTATAGGTCTAATATGAGAGCATATACCTCGAGTGATCCACAAATAAAACACAGACCATGAGGAAATGGCAACATCTTTCTAACAGATGAATAACAAGCTGACATGCGGTCAATTATGTTTTTACATTTCTACATTAAAATAGATGCATGGCAGCTAGTAATGGCGTTGGTAAGTTACAGCAACAGGTCCTAAAAAACTGACTCTCTATTATGAGACTTCTTCAGTCAGAAAATGCAGCTATGTCAATGGGGAAAGGTAGAGAAAGGAGAAAAAGGGGACATGATAATGTCTTTTCCTTTCTCTAGTACTAGTAGTAGCAAAGAGTAGTGTGAACTGAAGCTAAAATTGGATACCAGGCCATCAGGTAATTGTTCCGGCACTGTAGAAAGCCATTGCAGTACAGGTAATTTTTCATAGAGGGAGTTACGTTGCAAATGCATTCAGTGTCAACTGTGTTAATGAGGTTCAAAATAGATCTCTATCTTCTGTAGGCTTTGAATACCAAGGAAAGGCCTTTCTCAAACTGCTGACTGATGACCTTCCTACAAGCATATCTGGACATCGTCCAAGTCTCTGTAAGGTACAAGGGTTGTACCAAGTACCAAGGTCATGGCTCTATATCTGCTAGGTCTTTGTTCTTCATGATAGATCCTGAGAGCTAGAATTAAAACTGGAGGGAAGGAGAGCAGATCACAGCCTTCAACTAGTTAGTAAGGGGGAAGTACGGGATGGCACCCAGGCTATCTCTTCCGTAAAAATGTCAGTGTGAAAACTTTCAGGATGGTAGCCTGGACCAAAGATGTTTTCTTGCAAAATTTATTTCTGGTCAGAAATCTAAAAATTATTCAAATCTGTGTTTCTTTTCATCTGAGTCTGACAATATTTTTGGTTGCTATCTTTAGGTAGAAGCCCTGTAGACAAGGTTTGTAATTCCCATGATATGCACTCCGACCGAGAACCAGATCTCATGCACTCACTCAATCAATCTCATACAAAGGAGTTTGTTTTATTGCTTTTACTTCTGATGTGGAGTCAGCACATCTGGTTTGAGGTGCCTAACCAGAGGGAGGGGTGACACCTTGAGCTGGGGCGCAAAACTTTTCCAGATCTCGGAGCAAGTGGCAGACAAAATGTCGCCAGCGCTGGCAGGGTACCACAGCCATGTTTATGATACACAAACCAGATGTGAACATCTCCCTGCAAATATAGCCAAACTCAAGATACAGTAGAATCCGCTTAACTGCACCACTCATTTGTCAGCGTTTTTGGTGCAATTATCCGGCTGGTGCAATTATGCGAAATGCCCAGCTGGACCGCACCACCATGGGCGGGGGGTGTATTATTAGTCAGAAACACTAGCACAAAGCAAATAGACGAAATTATGCAGTTATTAACTTTATTTACGTATTCCAGGACATATACAAAAATCTTGTAAAGTTTACCATGATACTGTACAGATTAAACTTAACATTTTTTTCTTCCTCGCAGATGTTTAAATCATTAGCTAGGTACTGTACACGTGTAGAAAGAGAAAATATGCTTGATTCGCACAGCAAAGAAAACAACTCCGACTGTAACGTTATGTCTAGAATGAGATCATTCTCCTTATAGCAGAGCCGAACCCACATATACCTCGTTCCGGTGAATGCAGGAAGTTTCTAGGACGCGGATTCAGCCATGCCAGATGATCACGTTAGCACCGCACCGCCAAAAGCGACTGTTATGTCCGCCTACACGTCTGTAGCCCTTGCCGAGCCTCTATTGTTTCCGACTAGATGTACGTAAAGACGCCGGTCTTTTAATTATTATCGGCAGCAGTATGTAGCGCTGCCGCAAACCTCAAACCACCGACAACACCCCATGCCAACCTTAACGCGAACTCAAATCCACGCGAACTTGAATGCATTCACAGTAATAAGACAGTAGTACAGGTAGAGACCAATCTTTATTGAGTACAGCATGCTGTCTGCCAAAGCGCAATGCCGCCTTTGGTAGGCGTGCGTCTCTTGGTGGTGCCGACACGCCCTGGACCCGCCCGGGACCTCCCATATGATTCTTATCAACGTGATTGTCAATGGAGACCGCCTTCTTTTGTTACTCAAAAACAGTTTTAAACACATTGGCGGTATTGCGCCTTTACACTGGCAGGTATCGGCTCATTTGTACCGCGTCTGCCGATTTTAGCGCACCTTTTAGTTAACTTGTCGAGGATTTTTGAAAAAAATTGGTGCAGTTATCCGGCATTGGTGACAATGCGCGGTGCAGTTATGCGGAGTCACTAACAATGCAGTGAATGGGAACCGGTTTGGGATTTTGGGATTTGGTGCAATTAAATGGAAGGTGCGTTTATCCGAGGTGCAATTAAGTGGCTTCTTCTGTACTTGGCAAATTCTTTAGTGGGAGTGTTTGTAGAGAAATTTCTTGTAATGAAAAAAACAAGATTTTTTTCTTAGAGGAAGTTATGGTTTCAATCATTTGTTCCCAACATCCTTATACTGTTCAAAGTATGAAGAATATTACATCATTTCTATATCATCATATAATTATCACAAACTCTTTTACTTTGAATTCTTAAGTTGCCTTCCAAATATGATAACTTACAGCTCTGAGTTCTTTAAAACGTACATTGGATCTAATAAGCAGGGTTACCATTTTATAAAATTAAAAAAACACAAATCCATCCGACAAACCATTGGAAAAAAAAAGACCACAAAGAAGAGTCTGTCTTGTCTGTCTATATTATTACATATATGGTGTATCATACCGTTTGAGGATAATATTAGTCTAATTTCAGAAAGATACCATGGGAAGTGGGATCTGCATGTCTGCCTTTTACAAGAGCACTGTCCATGACATAGCTCTACTGAATGAACAGGTGCATTTTTCTTCATCTTCTATAATACAGGTGAGCATTTATCATATCATATCATACTATCCTAGCACAAATGGCCTCGTACACCAAATTGTACATCACCCTGTACTGTATCAAAGATGATACAAGCTTATTCTTTCTGTGTGGAATCGTAGTTGAAAAAAAACTCTACTCTACTCTACTCTACTTGATCAGGATTTTAACTACAATGTCATCCAGGCTATGAGAAAAAGAAATGAAGACGTCATAATAATGAAAAACAGTCAGAGGAACATACCAGAGACTTGTGAGCAGGACCAGATGGCAGAGTCAGGAGAATCTCGCGCTGTAGGCATCCTGACCAGAGGCTGGGAAAGCATGCCCTGTCACTGGCACCAACCGACCAACTACTGTACTGTAAACCTTTTGGTAAGACTATGTACAACACAGCAGCACTGTGGGACCCAACCACTACAGGTGGTAGGGGGGAAACAGGGTTCAAACCTGACATATACAAATAAACCTGGTAGCCGATATGTTTATAAACAAAACTTCATACACAAACAGATGTTCATGTCAAAGCGACCAGACTTTTCGAGATTTCTCACCGCTCATTATGCTCTTGAAGAGTAAAAGTTTACAAGGTATCTCCCCCAAAAAATGTAATGGAATAGGCTGAATGAGAATACCAGAGGGTAGCCTTGAAGACTTGACAGGCTGGCTACTGCTGTCAGGAGGAGGGAGTGTGTCCAGATGGTTTTCTTACCACTGAGGAAATACCAGGAGATCTGTGTACTTGTGACTAGCCACTGGAGGAGATTTCCAGCTGTCCTTCCAGACTGACCGTCGCCAGTCCTGACAGCTGCTCAACAAGCCCAGCCTCCTCACCAGGGCCAGATGGAAAACTGCTCAGCACACTTCCTCTGGAAGGTCCTGGGGTATTTTTCTTGTCACTCCCTGGGAGTGATCTATAAAATCTTATCACTTCCTTATGGCTTTACTTACTAGAAGTTGTGACAAATGCCAATTCTTTGACAGTGAGAGGGAGAGAGAAAGACAGAGACAATGAGAGAGAGAGATACAGAGAGAGAAAGAGAGACGTTTCAAGGCCTGAGAGACATAGAGAGAGAGATGCTTTGAACTCGCCCCATATATAAGTTGCAACAAATCTAAATTACTTGACAACATGACTGCAAGCAACATTAGGTTTTCATCATTGTCATGGGTTTTAGAGGACCAAATGGCTGCCCTACGCAGAAATACTAGACCAGAATTGCAGGAAGGCTGGTCTGTTTTTACCAGACTCCGCCTGATCAAAACAGAGCCACATGGCACCCTCTTTAAAGATAACCAGAGTCAAGACCCTGCCAGGAATGAAAAACATGTTTGGGGCAGGTTGCCAAGGCGACAGGCTGTCCCCACACCAGACAGCTGCTATCTCCGCAGATGATGCCCAGAACAGCTGGGAGAGAAAACAGCCCCCCTCCCAAACACTCGCAGGAGATGTCAAGGTACCATCTTCCTTCCTTCAGGATACGCAGCTTGGAGGAGAGGATTCCACGACAGACTTCCTTAATCCAGACATGTCACTAACTTGTCAATGAGCTAGCTACTTCCACATGGGTGGCATGCCTGGTCTTAATTACACAATTACCGCTGAGAGAAAAAAAAGTCTAAAAACAAAATTCCAGAGCTGTCAGATTATAACATAAGCCACTGCAATGAATATATCATCTAGCAAACCTTGACCTTTAAAAGACAACCCTTTTCCACCTTGCCATGAATTGGACACTTTCAGAACCAACCTCCCCTGACCTGAAGATGTGAGGATGGTTGCCCTCGGTAACCGTTGGTCCGTTTGAGTGATTGACAGCTGCTGAGTGCTGCCAGCTGTGCTGCGTCCCAGACTTGTCAGCACCTGTCACAAACTGAAGTGACAGGGACAAGTGGCTGACCAAGTAAATAAAATGTCCAGAACTTCAGACAGCTCAAAATATAGCCTGGCGCCAAGAAAATTATACTTGTCAGATAGACTCCTGTACAACAACAGGCCCTCCAAGTATGCTACTTAAAGTGACCTGCCTTTGCAAAATAGAATCATGCAAGTTCCATACGCATAGTTATGCTAGCATGATCATAACATGCAGGAATGTATGAAATGACATTGCCTTCAACCCATGGCCTCGTCGTTGAATATACTAAAAGATATGGTACAAATGCGTACCGCATTCCATACATAGATACATGTATGAAGACCACAACATTTTACCTTTATCTGAAGTATACAGATATGTCGGCCAGCATCAAAGGGATACAAAACGACAGGCTATCAACATCCTTTTGAAATGTATTTTTGGCATATTCTTAGATCTGGTGGTGTTGTGCTAAAATAGTGCAAGAAGACAGTAGGATATCTCTTCTGCATATAAAGAACTGTGGCTTTGCCGTAGGCCATTAACGTCCTTTTGAAATCTATCTTTAGCCCATTCTTAAATCCCGTTAATGGTTCTAAAATAATTAAAGAAGACAGAAGCGTACCTCTTTTTACAGCCTGGCTGCCAGACTGTTTCTAGGGCCTACACAGTCCAAGGAGGTTACAGGGGACTTCAACAGTACAGTCCAACTCTTCGGCTCTAGGGCGCTAACATGCCCCCAAGGAAATTCTACAACAGGCCCCCCTAGCCCTGAGTTAGATCCTGCACGATAGACAATACAGAGATCGGGGGTCTAGCATCCCAGCTACTCTTTTTAAGGCCATTCCTACATATACTTCTACCAATGGACCTATCCAACTCTTGTTCCCACTGACTGAGTCCAATCTGGGGTGAGCTTGTCAACAGTGATTTAAGGGTATTGTGGGGTCTCCGAAGTGGGACATAAATTGTGAAGCAGAGCGCCCAAGAGCACCAGCCACAATATTGTTGGAGCCAGAAAATGTACACTATCAGGGAGAGTATTTACAGGTTGGGAAACAAATAGACTGGGCGGCAGACCATACAAAAAACAGCTGCCAGAAGACGGTCGCAGCTGACCCTCTTCAAGACGCATTCTTCTGCACTGTTAGTGAACTCACTCATCCTCGCCATGTGCAAGTTGAATATTGATCATTGCACATTTGTATCATGTTATGGATATGAAATTTTCAAAATTATCATGTATAGAATAGATGTATATATTGCTTTAGCCTTTCGTTTTAAAATGGATCAGCAGATAGCGTAAATGATGAAATTTTCACAATGGTTTAATGTTCGCAGTTTTGGGCAGTCGACACCGCGAACTTTCCCATTGTTTCAACTGTGAACTAAAAACCATTCCATTTTCCCACTCCTGTGAAATTAAATCTCTACCAACTCAAAGGCATTTACAGGAGTGCATCCATGATAGTTGACAATATTGGGCTGGAATTAGTCCACAGCAGCTGGGTTATGTCTAGTATGTCATTTGTCAAGAGACTAGTACAAGGTGACAGGCTTGGGTACAGGCACCAGGTCCGTCATAACACGACATAAAAATACTCTCTGCTTCCTTTATAGATATCTGGCAGGATTCTGTTTCATCGTTTCAGACAAAGCGAAAGGAAATAGGACCACAGAAAACTCATGCGATCTGTTCCACTAGATGAAGAAAGCCAGATCAGGTTGTGCCCGTTTGTTAATACGGCCGATCCTTTAAGTTTAACAGTCACTGTCTGATATTGTTTTTTGTGTTGGAAATGTAACTCCAGGGGAAGTGCAGTATGCAGCGTTGTGCTGCGGGTGGTGTGAGTACATGCAGGTGCACTTCTGTCATCCTGAGGGCAGGGATACAGACTGGCAGGCACCACCCGCCTGTCCGTACCAATACACAAGGACACTTCCACAAATAGCAGACTCAGGGCATCAAAATAGCTGCCATTCCAACCATACAGGATGTACACAATACACAGGTTGGGGGATTCCAGGCCAATTTCTAGGCTAAGTAGACTCTCATTAGGTATATGGCTTGTGGTGGGGGTCAGTCACTTCATACAGCTTTCTGTCAGCGAGCTGTCGAAACTGGTTTGGAGAAACTACAGGGTTTTCTCCAACCGAAATCGATACAAACATTTTTTAAGGTGCTACAGTTGATATAGATGATACATCCTCCTTTAAATTTAAGAAGCATACAAAAATCTTATATTTTCTGTTAGACTTACTTCATATTACTTTATCCCCCATTTTTATATGTTATACACCAATGTTCTGACACCCCTATGTTCCAACACCCCTAACATACATTGTAAGGGTGTCCGAGTGTAGGGGTATCGGAATATAAAGGGGCATTGGAACATAGGGGTGTCAAAACACAGGGTCCCTTGCTTTATCATTTGCAAGATGGAAGGTTCACTTCTAATGAGTGTCCGTTTTCAGCAAAGGTACTTAGGTAAGTTAGGATATGAATAACGTCCAAATACACACTGCTTTAGTATAGTGCATAAAACTGCGTATGGTCCTTGCCTGTCTGTATGGCGCATGTTTCTGTCAGCTCTGGTCTCCCAGACAGACCCCAGCAGGTGGATAGTCGCAACACTGCCAGACTTGAAGGCACCAGGCAGCTGTCATGGCCCATCAACCCAAGTCCTTCCATTCCCATGCCCCCAGATTCCACCCTGGACCAGTAGTCAACAGTTTCACAGGTTTGTTGTTGGCTGCCGCAACTTTAGAAGTCTTGGTTTTTATCTGTGCAATTACTGTTGTTGGGCCAAGTTATATTATTGTCTAAGATATAATGCATGCATCTGGCCCTATCCTATAATAGGGGTAGGACACTGGCATCCACTAAAATACAACAAAAATGGAGCAACTGAGTTGCCTGCTGTAAACTTTCACTTTTTGGGCTATCAAGTCTATGTCATTTCTTCCATTGAAAAACGAAAAACACAAACTTGGTCTACAAATTTTAAAAAACTAATAGTCAGCTTTTTTATCCTGAAGATTTTGCCACATTATCATCATCATGACATTTTGTATGACTGTTCCTAACCCATTTACTCATTCATCCAAACCTGCCTGCCTGCCTCCCTCCCTCTGAATCCAGGACTTTGCTCTTTAGCATCTCTAATCACCACACTGGGAATGCCAGTGATTGGCTGTTCTTAATTTGTTTTCTTCTTTGAATAAAGTTAATCGTGACGGCACTACAGAAAGTGGAGGTGTTTTGTTAGTCTTCTCTACAACACCAAGTCACACATGTCAGCACCAGGTTTAGGGACCTACAAGAATAACATTTCCTGACAATGACAAGCCTACAGTTGGTGACAACCGTGCCACTCGTGGGCCATGTTGCAGTGGCAGCAGCTTCACAGAAATTCAACAAGCAAACAACTTGTTTTGACACTCAAGTCTGTGCTGATGACAGCTGAGCTTTTCAAGGCCACCAACAGATGTTACCTTTAACCATGACAAAGGACACCTTAACAAGTCTTACATTGTACAAGATACCTGTCCCCAACAGGTGTATTCAACAAGCCACACTTGACTGCTAATGTCGTGACACAATTACATTGTGACATACATGTAACAGCAAAGTTGCATGCTAGGAAGTTGATATATACAGTAGTTCATATCCAACTAAATGTCTATAAAAACGGTATCCCTGTCAGAGGCCAAAAGTAGTAACGGTATAAAGTACAAGATACAAGTACAAAATACAAGCATGCTAAGATAATTGAAAATTTCCTGGGATCTTTGATCTCTAACTTAGGGATAGAAAAAAAGGTAGACTAGTCTGAGGAAAGGACCAAGTGTGACAGGTGACATCGACAGACAGGTGCGGACATACCTAACCGGAGGTGCATGGCAGGAATGAAGTTATGTGACCATTAAATCCATGGCTGACAAGCTAAGTATACTTGGAATGTAAGGTTTTCAGCTTGATGCTTGAATTTCTTCACAACAGCTAGAAATTACCGACGACTGTCAAGTACCACCTGTAAATCTGTATCACAGTAACATTATGACTAAAAGTATGCTTAATTTTGTGATAACCACCACATTTTTATATCTTAAAGCTTGGTTATAGTATCTACATAAAAGATATTCTGTGTGCTGCTGGGGCCTCTATAACTTGATTTGTTAATTTCTAAAAACATGTGCTTCTCTGGAAACAGATGATGATTTTGAAGAAAACAAAGCCTGAGAACCAGGTTTATGCCTTGGTGCACTCAGTCCTATGGAGTGTATAACATTATACTTCATATTGAAGTTTTCCTCCCTGCCCTCTGATTTTATGATATTCCCTCGCTATATTTTCACCTTGAGTACCAGTGAATCACAACAGATGTTTGTCTTTTGTCGTTGTTGTTATAGAAAGTACAGTAAGTTATGAAAGAGTACTAGACTGGTCTCAACAACATGCAAAGTGTCAGCCTACGGAGGAAAGTAGCCAATCGATAGAGTTGCAGGAACACATGCCTCCCATTCCTGCGGACAGGAACAGGTGCAGAGTGACACAAACCTTGGATAATTTCCCAGGAATTCAAAACATGGAGTTTGAACTTCCTGTTTGTCGGCAAACATGATACTATTATGGACTCCTTGACCCAAATCTGCAACCTTTTAAAAAATAAGACTTTGTTTTTACCATTTTCTAGAGTTCTATTGAACAACATGTACAAAGTTCAAGTCACAATACTTTATGGTATACAGAGCTCAAAATGATCTCTATACAACAAGTATGAGAAAATATATCAAAGCACAGAAATACTTCTCTGAATCTCATATATACTAAATAAATACAGATGTCATATCCTACATGATGTGTTGTATGTTTGTAATATATACAAACTTCAGAGGAATGACCTGTGCAGGTTATTGCAACAGACAACTAGCCTGTTTATCTAGACTTCCCAGGGTTCCTTCAGATGTCTACGCCCTTCAATGAACCTGACCTTGAGTACATCCCAACTCCAAGTTCAACTGTGAAATGGCAAACCTAGTATACACTTCGTTGTCTATCTTTTCTGCCACTTTCACCACACATAAACACCGCCAAAACCAAGGTCACACCACCACCACCATTGCCGTCATCACCACAGGTGGCTTGGCTCATCGTACTTCAGAAAGATTTGTGCTGCGGAGGGGTGAATTTAGAGGCTATGAAATTAGAAGGTAAAAGACCTTTCAAGGGCTGAGGAATTAGTTGGTTCCTGAGAACACTGACAGACGAGTCACATCTTGACATGTTAAGTCTTGTGACTTGGAACAACCAGTGAAGATGCTTCCTCTGTTACACACTCACTCACTCACTCACTCATTGTGGAGCTTTAGAACAACTTCTTCCAGCGGAATGCTATTATCCTTGAAGTATGCAGAGCAAGTCTGCTACACAACTTTACATAGAGATAAGAACGGTTGCCTACAGACGACATGCCCCCCTCCCCCTTGGGCAAACAGAACTGGAATCTGCTGACATCTGAAGGAGGGCCTGCATGGGGGGGTCCCGACAACGCTCTACGCTAAATTCGGAGGGCCGGCTACGTAATACGCTAAATTCAGAAAGCCTTCCTACGCTCTACGCTAAACTCAGAAAGCCCCCCTACGCTCTACGCTAAATTATGGAGTGGTCGGCAACGCTCTACGAAAAATTAAAACGGCCGATTACGCTCTACGTAAAAGGGGCATGCAGGCCCTCCTGAAGGCCAATCCACAGAACAACTTCAGCAGACTGGCAAAAATATTCAACTGCTTGCTTGAACTTTTTACAAGACTTCTTGGAACAAGCCTGAACATTTTACAAGACCTTTTAGAACTTGCCTGAACATTTTACAAGATGTTTTAGAACTTGCTTGAACATTTTACAAGACATCTTGATACTTTTCACAGAATTACATGAGTTCTAAAGGTGTATTTGCGGGTTTGTATTGGTCGACATACATGTAGTTAGTTTAGCGGGAGTACTAAAAGACAGTTGACTCAGATATAGAATAATCACTTTTCCTCCATAAAACTTTAACCATATGAAACTTGACCAATCATAAGAAACTTGCCCGCTGCTTTACAGACGGGAATGTTGCTAACCTCTAGAGAACATATGTGTACTATTTCACCATCAAAATGAATCCACCAATAACTGAAAAGACAATTAATGTCAAGACTCATGGCAAATTATGTAACGTAATACTAGTAGACAAACTTTTAGACTTTTTTTAGAATTGTTGGCAGTTGTCTAATATTACTTGAATATGTATACGGTAGATACAATTTATATCAATTATTATCTCATTGAGTGTGTAGAGCCCAACATACTGCCTTTGGAACAATTTTTTAAATCCAATTAATCTATTGCCATTCATTTAATGGTTCTGAAATAGAATCCTAAATCTTCCATCTTATTTTTAACCCTTTTAAGGATGAGATAAAACTTAAACGAGTCTTAAGAAAACACCAGAGGCAGTCTTGGATTAGACTGGACAGGTTCTGAGAGGGTCCAGTTCTATAAGGACAGCGATCGCGAGGGATCAGACAAGACCACCATCACTCTAACTTAGCCTGAATCTCTGCAGACAACACGGAGCGCTGACAGACACTCACCAGTCGCGGACGTACCGGGGACTGCCCGCATCCCCTGCGGCTGGGCGTTCGACAGCGGCATCGCTCCCGGAGACGTACTCGTCTGTGACTTGCTGTTCGAGTCGGGAGAGTCAGGCATGCTGGGCTCTGATTGGCCTAGAGAACAACAACAGAAAAACACAACTTTGTTAGTACGGCATCATAAGCATCGTTCTGGACAAAACAAGAAATACCTTTTCAGCATGAGCATGAGCAAGAAATCTAAACCTTATGTCACAGCTTTTTTGTTGTTGTAAAAATTTTGTACAAGATGCAAACTAGAATGTCCTTTTATGTCTTTGATCTTGAGACAGCGTGTATATTGGATCTGATGGCTCACTTTACGGACAATGTGATCCCCAAGATTTGCCTTATCTCAAATGCGTGTGCTGTAATGGTGTTAGAGCTCCACCTTGTAAATATCTATATATACAGAGATACAAGTGAAGTAGTGTCCAACCAGTAACCTGACCAAGGAAATACCAGAGATAGCATCCAGCCAAACATCTGGAAGGCATAAGCAGGAAGGGAGGGGGTAAAATATACTAGCAGTCAAGGTTCTAAAAATGCCAAGACATAATTAAGAGCAGGACTAGTGATGGTTCATAGTACCAGAATTGCATAATTTAGAACTTGTCCTGTGGAAAAACTATTATACACTTCAGATTACTGTAGCAAGAAAGTTTGATAATTCTAAACCATTCCGCTCATTATTATTCCGTAATATCTTATAATGGCCACTTTTATGTTTACATGTTGTTTTTATCAGCTACACTATTTTTGTGACTTCCTCAGCACAGATATTCATTTCATATGTTGGTTTCTGGTCTTCTGTCATTCTTATCTTTGGCCAGATACGATTTTGATAAAAGGCAAAAAGCAATTAACGCCCAAAAGCTGCTACCATGGGCAATAATTACTGCATTGACACTTCCAGCTATGATGATGATGACTTCCAACTACTTGATAATGCAAGTTTTGCTCTGACTGCCAATGTCTACACCTCCTGAGTACATTTTCCACATCTTTGATCCAGGAGACCTCCATGCGGCACAAGGAAAGCTGGGACAACATTTGACCTTCAAAACACAAAGTAGTGAAGTTGTTCCATCTACCAGTCCGACCTAGGCGGACTTCGCTGTCATGCCATCTGGAAATACACTTGACAGTGGAGCTGACTTTTGTACAGAGGTGAGCCAAAAACACGAACAACACAGGAAATGTCGACATCCCAACAGCTCAGGAGAGGCTCTGTTAGAATCACTATCACTCCAGACAGGACGTTTTAGAGCAAGGAGGAGGCAGAGAAATCAACGATTCACACAGAAAACAGGTCTGTTCTTGGGTGGATGCTACCACAGAAGGACCATAACTGATTGACGGAAGGCTGTCAACAACATACATACACATATGGAATCAATGTGCGTTCATGGCAGCTTCTGTCAACAAAACTGCTGTTTTCAAAAGCACAAACTTGTCAGCAAAACTACAACTAATACACATGCTCTGGACCAACATCATATCACTCCAATCTCAGCTTCTTTCTATCATACACCATATGATTCATCACAACACAATACAAAGCATTTATTCTACAATCAGTCTATCAATTTTTGATGACTGATATAATAACAAAGATATCACTGATTATAAAAAATATTGATTAATCGAGTATGATTATTGTCAACCTATATACTCAGCAAAATAACTCTGACAGAAGGAACTATAATCTTCCTAAACAAACATGTCTGTGTTCCATCTTGCAAGGATGGACAACTCGAGTCTTCCCTCCCCAAGAACTTTTCATCTAAAACTCTTACTATACTACTTATACAACGCTACTCTAAAGATACTACAGCACATTAGAGCACACCATAGCAACTATTCAAGCAAAGCTACGAAGATTCAAAGACATTATAAAGAGAAAGAGAACAGTTTGGGAAAGAAGAAGGAAAATACAGACTTTCTTCCGCCATCTGGTAACAATCTGGGGGTATGATCACGCCCTGGCTGGAAGCTCTGCACAACTGAGGAAGTTTGAAGGGGACACTGGAGTTTTGTTGAATGGGAGAAATCGGAGCCCAGGGCCCAAGGGTAGAGCCACATTCCTCCCCAGAACAACTTCCATGTGTGGAGGGGTGAAGACAGGGCCAGGTATCCTTGGGGAGAGAACTTGAAACTTTCAAGGAGCAGCGCCACAGATTGGCTACAGTGGCCAGGAGAAGATGGGCCAGAAGACTTGACAAGATGCATATGTGTCTTCTGATGATCAAGTAGTCTGTCTTATCTTAATGATGCTAAGTAGGCTTTAGGATGCCAGCTGACAAGGACATTTACCTGAAGGAAGGGCGAATAACTGATAACTGAGATGATATATTTGATAACTAACTTCTGTCATTTTTATGTCCATTCTTAAATGATTCTATTTTTTCATAAAGGAAACTATTCTGTACACAGTACAGAGACTGATATTGATATGAAAGTAGCTTACTATTGTGACTCTTAATTGAATACAGGGAATCATGGATATACCAATACATACTGTATCTTATAAAGTAATCCATTCATTGCAACAGCATAGATAAATTCTTTTAAAAAAGATGGCAAAATAAGCAACAAACTTTCTCCACATCCTCAAATCCTCAAGATGTATGACTTGTGGTTAATTAGCGAGCAATGACTTAATTTCTAAGTGTGCAGTATCTTTTTAAACCCCTTGCTCAGCCTCAAAGTCCCAAGAGACACCCAAAAAGTTTTGGCAACTTGGGTTGGCTTTAGAATCTCTGATGCAACTTCAAAGAGGAAGTGGTTGACAAGCTAAAATTTTCCCTCCACAGTTCATGTATCTTCTTCTTTCAATTGAGGTACAGTCAGTAGCCACCTTCAACATGCTGAAGATTTTGCTTCTTTTCCTGAGTTTCCTCCATTTGAACTCATATCACTGTGTCTTGAGTGGTATGATGGTCTGCACACTCTGCTGCTGCGCCACACATCTGGTTCAAATTCTACCCTGTTCTGAGCAGGACTGGAAAAGTGTCGCATCTTCCTATCAGATGGGCAGGTAATGCGCCGGCGGCCCAGTGTATGAGGAAACTTATGGAGTGAAACCTTTGCACGTAAAAGAACCCAACACACTTATCAAGAAGAGTAGGGATGACCAGCTATGCTTGGCTTGGCTGAAAGTGTGAGCTAGCTAATAAAGATGCAGCCCAGGGTCGCCCACTTTATCTTAACCTTCATCATCATGATGGTATAAAACTTTGCATCCTCATCATGAGACTCCTTGTACCCCTTTCTACAAGGTGAATGGTTTGTCCCTATAGAACTTTACCTACATTGTTGGACCAGCCCACCAGGTGGGAACCATGTGTTCCAGGGGGTGGTGGATAAGCACAGGGAGCCAGACCCAACTAGAACATGTGCGGAGGGCTGGCTGGAGCCTGCCACAATCTCAGGGTGTTTGCATTAGCCCCAGAGCTGACTAGATCCAGATTCCCAGAATTCCGACTGCCCACTCAACTTCTTCAGTAGGATTTATATGGCTCTCTTTAGGAATTCCTGCGGAATCTAATAAAAATCAACAGACCTACTCTTACAAAGGGAGACATTGTAATTGTACTAATCCTTGGGTTATTCTTGTTTTACTTACTAAACTTCTGTGTAAAGAACAATAATAAGGTTAATATCATGTTTTACACAAGTTCTTTGGCTTGTCTTAATCACTGTACCAAGGAGGTTAAAACTAACCTCCTTGACTGTACCAACTGCAGAGAATAGAAGAAACATTTTTGCTGAATCGAAATGAAGAGAACTCTTGGAAATTCTTGGAAGGTCATTAGACATCTTTCTGTTGTTCAATTTGTTGTGCTCTATAGGAGACCATACAGTCTTAAAATCAGTTAATTAGGTTTCTTTGTCTGAAGTTACGATCTTTGAAATCAAAATCATTGTGACGGAGAAACTGAACAGACTATGGTAGCTAGGTTACAACCTGATGTCACAGTAAGGATAATCATAGAAGTATGTCTCAGCTGGGAGCACCTTGTACCAGTTTGTGTCATAGGAATGACTGTTTCCTCAAATCCAGGCCAGATGGATAAAACGACTAGAGTACATCCTGTCTGGACATGGATCAGTCAGTGTGACAGACATTTGATCATCCAGGACAAGGAAAACATGAATTAATTGGGCATGCAAAAACATCCTTGACCTAGGGGTTTATAAAGGGGAGCAAAAATGTACAAATGAACTGCAACTCAAGTTTTCACAAAAAGTAAGATGCAACAGTGGTAGATACCTTGGCGCCTCGTACTGTCTGAGGTTTCACTGCCTTACCTTTTACTATGGTATGAATCTGTACAATGTCTCAACATTTTTCTGATTCCATTCTTTAATATCAAACCCCTGCAGAGAGATACACAAAGACACTAAAAGCGGCATACTCTGTCTCGCACGGCAAACCTTTGTTATCTCCAGACTAAAAATATACTTCTTTCTCCGTCCCCCATAGACGAAGTTCTGTGCTATAAAGACTGGCGCGCCTATGGTCTTCACCCCTCTATTGTTAGGAAAGTGGTAGGGTCCCCCAGGTCAGCTCAGGTCGTGTCCCTTTCTACCTGTGTCCAATGGATGCGTCATGCTGGGACAAGGGCGACAATGGTAAGTATGCAGGCAGCTGCCTGCATGGCCACACTAACCTTTGGGCTTAGCCTAGGAAAAAAGATTACAAAAGCCTGCTTAAAATTTCATGAATGGTATTTTATTTTTTACACAGAACTTCAGAAGACTTTTAAAAAAAAAAGTCCATTATGATTATCAAACGTCCAATACAACTGGGCTTTCCAAAACATATCTGTAGTGGGTACAGCAATTTGTCCTATGCAATATATGATATTGCTATTATATGAGTAAGTACTGTACATTACAGTGATGGTTGGCCTATTTTACAGGCTGTCTCCAGGTGGGGGTGGGGGGTAGCGTGTTAGTACGACACCTGTTCTGACACTGCCCAGATGGTTACAACTACTGGACATCTGAAGACACAAAACACTGCTGCTTTCTTAAACAAAAAACCCAACCTAAAGAAACTTCTTTTGCAAGGAAATTTTCCTTTAATAAGTTCTTAAAGATCTCTACAAAATTCTCAAAAAGAAAAATGTTGGACTCGAAATAGCCTCAAAACAAAGCTTTCTTGTATCTGTTTTTATCCACTATTGTATTGATACAGGTCTGAGTGGATGTTCATCTATCATAGGCAACACATGAACAGACCAAAGCTTTATCATCATGGTCTATCGTATGTTTTTTATATCATAGAGAATAGAAAGATGCAGTAGATATCAGAGTTTTATCAGTGGTAGACAGATTGGAATGACAAAAGCTACACATGACCCAGGCCATCTGCCTTCTATGATCTACTAAACTTTTGCCAATCCCCTTATGCACGATTAATAATACATGTTATTATACCGCAGCTTTTATCAGATGTGAATCCTCCCAAAGTCCCCTTGGAGTTTGTCACAACATGTGATGACAGCGGTATATAGTGTCTTTTGTTCAAAGCATTAGCTATGATAGCCTATGCATAGTATGTTGCATACAGATGTGAACATGTTGGAGATGGGGAAGATATTCTACCTACGGTAAATTATGGGAGCGTGCCATGCAGGGCTGTCTCCAGGACCCGTCCCTCCGTCCCAGTACAGAAAATTGCAACAAAAATTTCACCCCTTCCATCCCATGAAACTGATAAAATGTATTTTCGCAAACTTACAAGATGACAGATTTAACAACAAAAACTACCAACATGGACTCCCAAACAACAAATGAGAGGGACGGAAAAATATCTAAAGCTGGAGACTGCCCTGGTGCCATGTGAAGATAGGGTCGTTAATCTTCGCATAAAACAAGTGACAACGTACGTCCTATCACGAGATATCATCAATTACACTGTGCCCAGGTGTGCTGACTGTCCTTGCGAGGTCCAGGTGTCCACTCAACATGTGAATTATTCATATTATCATATTCCACGATGACCCACTATATCCTGTCCTTTCTTCCCTTCTCATGAAAAAGTAAGTACAGTATAAAAACACAGGTGGCAAAATTACGACTGCAATTCAATCAAAGAGACAAATCATTTTATAGAAAATTTATGTTCCTGGCAGATCAAAGCTGGGAAACAGATTGCAACAATTCCATACAAAATTTGACAAGAAGTATACATCAACAAGGAGTACAAACTCTAATAATTTTCGAGGTCCCGTCAAGACCTACTCACACACCAAATAACAAGACATTCCATTCGGGCCTTCTCAAACTATTGTGTTCACACACACACACGAACGCTACTAAAAACATAACCTTCTGCCAAAGGTAATTACAATGATTAACATGTACAGCAGTTGAGTACCATGCCTAGTAATTTACTTATTCTTTACACATACGCTCTTGTAGTTGATCTGAAATGGAACAGGTGAATGTTTGACTTTTATCCTAGTCATGAACTTGAGTCTGCAAACCTTGTTTTGTTCCTAAGTCATTGCCACAATGGGACGTCCCGTCTGTTATTTGTCAGGCCTGGCAGGTGAAACCCTAGCATGCTATGTTACCAATTAAGGTAAGTGGCCAGGTGTGCCATTGTTGTTCTAGTGGCAGGTTCATGATTACACGAACCATTAATCTCCTGATCTCAGGCTCCCTACGGTGGAGTCAGACAGTTTCGCTTTCAGCTGCCAGGAAATTTGGACTTTCTGGAGGGCTTCTGACAAAAAAACATAGGAAAATAGTTGAAACGAGTAGAAGGCGTTATATAAGCAATTGTGCGTTTTGCCTTATACTCGATACATACATGTGAATAAATAAAAGTAGTTGAAGCCAGTTTAGTCTAGTTCATCCTCTGTGAGGTGACACCATTGTCTAAACAAGTCCCTGTTGAGCATAACAGCACAGTTCATCGTCTTGTCGACTCACATCCAAATAGTTGATTATTGCATAAAATTTTAAAAAAGTCTATTTTCTTTCCTATGTATGTTCATCTCTATCTAGTTTCTAACTGACAGACTACACCGTGTATCATTCAGCAAACTGGCCAAGCCGACTAAGTTGATTGGATTAGAGGGACACTCTGGCAAAGATCAGGCTGATTTCAGCCAATTGAGTGGCATGAAAGAAACAGGAGTTGACCTTGTTAGTTCTGCTCAGTGGACCGCTTGGTCCATAGTTAACAGATTGGAAACTGCATGGTCATATTTAACCTCCTAAATAGATCAATATGGCTGTCCTTAGACATGCTAATTACCTCGTAAAACATCGAAACCCCACTCTTTCTGTTTCCAAAAATTAAAAGCATGCAGCTTAGAATTCTTTACACTTTTAAAAAAAATCAGATCACTAGAGTAGAGTTAACGCAATATGGGGAGACCTGTGAAGAAATGCCAATGATACATTTGATAAGAATTTTTTGGTATATCTCAAAAGGTTCTTGTTTAGTTTGTACTTCTCGACATGTCTCTGAACTTCAGCGGAAGCCGTCGTCTTGGAAAGCGCTGCTAATATTCATGACCTGAAAGCTTGCCAGACACTCGGCAGACAATCCCAGCAATTTAATCGCACGTTCTTCCGGTATTCACAATAAGCTGGCACCCATTCTACAGTCTCAGTTTCTGTTGTCTGAAGCAAAGTGCTGCCTTTTTGGGCAGTGTCTGCTCCGACCCTGACAGGTGGTGGTTTGTAGGGGTAACAGACCAGAAAGGCCAGACTACTCTACCAGGTAATACATACATGGATGCTCTTTAGCATCGGCAACTCATTCAAGACAACAGACTTAGAATAAGAGAAATACAGGATGGGAAGTGTGCTTTTGTTTCAGAATACAATCATTTGCCACTTGATAAATGATAAAATAAATTGTATGTGCAGTTGGGATGAAAACGTAGCAAATAGGAAAGAGAAAGGATGAAAGAGACTCAGCATCTACAGTAGCCTTGGATACAAAGCTATTTAGGCTAATGAAAACCATCATAGCTTTCCAACAGTATTTGTTTCTTCCTATTGTTTGTAAATTCAGATAAACGGTTGACCACCTCCTAGAAAAAGGGTACCAATATAATAGTACAGTAGTAGCAATGTTGCAAAAACAGAAATGAGCCGGATCCCTACATCTACTTGGACTCTACATCTCCCTAAATATTGTCCAGTAGCATGCAAATGCCCTGTGACAGGATCTCGTTAATTAGAGGTCTTCATCAGTGATGTCTATTCATTAGCCCCCTTTCACCAGAAGGCCCTACCACCTGAGGCTCCCTGCCCTAGGGACCTGCTGATACAAGCCACATGTCTGTCACCAACACTAGGGGACAGATTGGCTTCCTTGTTGCTCATTTCAAGAACAATAAGGGAGCTAACGGCGGTACGAACAATAAAATCCTTTAAGAAATTGAACATGTGTGAAAGATGACATGCATTTTGCATACTGTATGGTAAAAACATCATTTTCATCTACATTTTCTTCTGTTTGGGCTGATGATTCAAAGCAGAGAAAAAGTACATTCACCTTGAATATTCACCTTAATACTGTAAAAGGGGAAATGTTTGTGCCTTTGTGGGGATTTCCTTTCTTGTAAGGGAGAAAATGGAGTGTTCGCGTAAGTTTTAAGTTCAGAGTTGAAACTGCCCTAAGGGCTATACTGAGAAAGAGGAAATGTTGATGTTGGATAGGTCACCTGGAAAACCTCCAACATAAAACCACAGTGAACATTTCCCCTTTTACAGTACAAATGTATTTACAGATTTGTCTTGCTGAAACAGTCTTTAGTAAGGAATTCACAATTCCCTGGGTACAGACTCCTGGGACAAGAAAAGGAAGTCTTTAGACTACCATTGACTGGACATCCCACCAAAAACACAGCCTGAACACCCTCCCAGCACAGGCTGCCATATATCTCACACAGACAGAAGGAAAACAGATTGTTGTCAAAGCTGTGGTTCTAAGCATGGCATCTATGATTTCACGGTGAAAGTGCCCAGTGAAAGTAGGGGACTCCCAACACCAGCTGCCTGTGATGTGATGAAGGCAGTCGGACATTGTTGTCCCTCAGGTTCAGGACAAAACACCTGGCACAGGGAGATGCCGGCTGTTGTTTGATAATGAGGAGAAGAAATACTGACCTAAAAATGTCACAAAAAATAGGATGAAACTAGCAACCTATTCAGCGCATTTTCGCCGTCTATTATAACAGAGTACATGTAACAATACTGGTAGTCCAGGAAAAATTAGTCATCATCAACTGAGGTGAGGGCTTCACTACGGCTTGCATTTTACTTATTATGAACTCCTAGACTACTGTCTGTTTGAATGGTCATCCAAATTATGAAATGATCGATGTACACTGAGATCTTTTTTTTTTCAACGGTTTATGTAATGATTCGTTGTGTAACGTTGTGATTAACACAGCAGGAGTAAGGGATGTCCAGGTGAGTTACTGGCCGCCTTTCACCAAGGGCTGTCTCCAGTTTTCTGGCCCATTCATTGTTTCGGAGCCCCTTTCGTTAATTTCTCTTTTTTCAGGCTGTCATTTTAAGCTTATTAAAATACCTTTTCATCAATTTCACATCATGGACTGGAGTTCAGATTTTGGGGACGGACGGGGTGAAATTTTGGGCCGTCCGACCAGCAAATTTCGTTCCCGGGGCGGAGGGATGGGTCCTGGAGACAGCCCTGCTTTCACCACACCTGAGTTTTACACACAGAGTTTAACCACTCATAACCTAACGTTACACCCACTGCTAATCCCTTTCTAAATGTTGTCGTTTGTTCTTCACAAAATCGGACAACTGTTACACGCTCCCAGTTGTCACGATATTGATTTCTCTACGATTTAATGTTATGGTGTAAAATGTGGAGAGGATTTGCGCGAAATGCTATCGGTTGTTTTTTAAGCCCCACTAATGCACCGACCACCTGAGTCCAGAAACCACTTATGTCCTTGTTCACGCCACGGTCTCAAAGTACCTGACTTCATACAAGGATTTTAGAGTTGTCAATACCTCTATTAGTCTATAGAGCAGGGACAATGCTACCAAACATTTATGTCGAAGCAAAAAGGGCTATTGGCATTGTTGTGCATTTATAAGAACAAACTACTCGACTGAGAATTGCTGGATTAACAACTGGTGTTGGGAAATCCAAAGTAAATGAAATGACGTTCAGTAATAATGAAATAGAACAATTAACTGTCCTCTGCAGCTACTATATTCCCAAACCAGACATTCAATATCCATTAGATCATGAACCACTTGATCAGCGGACCAGCTGGGTTCCAGGAATAGAATAAATACTGCCACATGTAGTCATCAAGACATGCAAGCTCACATCTGGAAGGAGATCAGTTTTTTCCATGAATCAAGACTTTTGTAAAGACTCTTCTTTGTGAAAGAAATATCTTACACGACAGGGGTCCATTTTTAGATGTTGGATTTGGTTTTGGATCAAACGAAATACAATATTTATACAGAGGTAAGAAACCCATACATTGAGGAGCAAAATGATACCAATATTATAAATTGAGTAGAAAAGATGATAACATTCATTAATCACTGCTACAATCACAAAGAAACCAAAACCATATCTCTGCCAATCAGGCTTGGGGAGGGGTGACCGTAAGCCTCACATTCAAATGCCAATGACACAGAAACTCTACAAATCCTTATATATACTAATATAGACCAAGGACATTATATCCTTGTATAGACCATTTGGGAGAACCAAGGACATTATACTTGGACACTGCTCAGAGAATGCAGAGAAACACCATGTGTGTACAGTCACACAGGAAGTACTGCAGATGCCAAGAGAAAGTCTTACAATTCTTTGGGAGATGCTGAGATACCAGTAGATAAACAGAACAGATGTGCAAACAATGATTAAACTTTTGCCCTGTACGTGACCGTATGATAACACATTCTATGCATAGGAACAAGGAAAAAAATATCTAAGTGTTCAACAACAAAGAACGAAACAGTGACTTACAATTTACAGCTATAACAAAGAATACCATTCCTGGTTATTACATTTTGAAGGAAACATAACACAAAGGGATGAATTGGTTTTTGATGGACATTTCACAGTACGTTTACTGCAATCTTTGCAAACAAATAAAACCACCCAAATTACATTCACCTATTAAGCGACATTTATATCCTGCTGCAAATACAAATCTAAGGTTATTTAGTACGGGCACACAAAGCCCTGAGTCTGGCCCACCTGTTTCCAGCGACAAGGCTCCCATACACGGCTTCCAGTGCAGTGCTGCTAACCAGCAACACTGTCTCTCTCTTCCCAAGTAGTCTACGCAGTCCACAAATTTCACTGGAGATCCAAATATTGTCTGCCCTCTCACTGCACAACTCTGAATTGTAGTGATGTCACCGAAGAGATTTTGAGCAACAAGAACTCACAGACTGTTGTTTTGGATCTTGGAATGGTTGAACACATGGACAGATGCAGCACTGTACCAACCTAACCCTCTGGCTGCCACTGCCTTTGTAAAACATGCAGTTTACTCAATGGACACCAGATGAATTAAAGTGGAAGGTACCACCACAGGGAATTTAATGGGGGAGACAGGATCTACCACTTATCACGGGGGTACCGAAGTTACTAAGAGTAGACACAATAAAATCAATCTACAGTTCAAACACCCAAGTTTCATGTTTTACTTTCATTTAAGAAAAATTGAATGAACTAAAAATTTTGCTATTTCTTATAAATATCTCTGTGTGTTTTTTAAATGGTATGTCCCATGGAAGGGGAAGCCATACATAGGCAATTGACAGGAGAAGACCAGTGGGCTAGCTCATGAATGCACCTCCTCTCCATAACAAAACATGCTTCTCCAACCCTGCCCTAAAACACAATAGGTCACCCACAACTCTACATAGTTCACTAACAAAGGGACCGAGACAATGCCAGAGGACATATATCATGCACCAGCAGCTGCTGGGTTGGAAAGATGACCAACTTTAGGTTGTTACATCTATATTAAATTAGTCCAACTATCAGGGGAATATCAGCTGTTGAGATTAACATCATGAAAAATTAAAAAATCAGCCATCTTGATATCTAACATCAGTTGATAATTATGACAATGTACAAATGATAATCATGAGAAGAGTTGTTTGACTTTCAATTGTGATATTCATCCACCAATTGGCTATAAATGTTTTAACCTCCTTTATGGTTTGATGCATTTCTTACTTTACATATTCACCTCAGAATAATTACACAGCTATAGTATATATTGCTTGAAAAATTGTACTTCTATAAAGTATCAAGAACTCAAAAAGGTTATTTCATAGAACCAAGGAGGTTTAAAATTAACCTCCTTGATAAAACTGAAACGGTTATTTATTTTTCCTGTTGCTATCAGTCGAAGCAGGTTCCGTTATTTTGGAGTAAAATGCGCTCATGACTAAGTAATCAGGAGCTGAGACAGACACAAGGCGGACCGCTATGCCCCCGGGGCCTCCAGCTGCAACCTGTCGGCATTCTCTGTTGTCAGACTAATAACAGGCAGGTGTGATAGGTGTGCTGTCTGAAACTGACGTGCACGGTTGTCTCTGTAATCCTTGTGGACTACCCCGTATCTTTAACTTTTTTTACTCTATTGTCTTGGATAATAACATAACAGTACTACAGCTTTCATATACTAGTACTACATGTAGTATTCAACACACCACCATGAAAAAGGAGAACAATAAAGAGAAGGTACTAGTACAACTGTAACCTTCATCAATGTGTTAACGTTTATCTTTTTATATGGACTGTATTTCTGTGATATCTGAATATCTGTTTCTGACAGGAGTGTTATATAATGCCCTTAGGTAGTCTGGAAACACATTGTCTAATAACATTTTCAGTGCTGTTTGTTTGTCTGACTGTTTGTGTTCATATCAGCATGACTCAAGAAGCTTTGGATGGATCCTTATGATATTATTTGGTACAGACGAACACACAACATCCTGGCGGCTTTCTACGGTACTGCAGAGGAACCTTCGGTTTTGATATCTCGTCTTCCGGTTAAACTCTACTTTGCATAATCTCATATTTGGCTAAACATTCTAATGCTTACACATGTACTGTACAGTAATATTCAGTTATCTGGAACAAGTGTCAGAGGGTAAGGCTGGGACTCAGCTGGTTGATGAATGACTGTGGTGTCAGTGTAGGGGTGCTACTGCATTACACACATGTGCTGCAGATTAGCTGAACAGAAGGGACAATAAAACTGGGCAGGTACACTCCAGGAACTGCACCTCCTGAACAGCTCAATGCCTGGGCAGGGCTTAATTGCACTGTATACAGCAAGTAGAAGGAAGTCTGATGACTGCAACACTTAGTATCTAAGGTTTTTCTAGCAATACAACACTAAAAGACTGAGAGGGTCTTCATGGGCTGGGCTTGCGCTGCATCAAGGACATTATACATACTACACTTTTACTCTTGTATTTGGTAGGTTAGCCTTATGAAACTCTAGTTATGTACTAGTAGATGCAATACTTTGTGTAACTTCAAGGAGGTTTAATCTAGATTAAAACTCCTTGGTACCTTGTACAATTGTTGTGTGATGAAGTTATTGTATATTCTCCTTGGATGTATATAGGAAGTCGAGGAAATTTTGATGACTGTAATACTTAATATCTAAGGTTTTCCAACAATACAGCACTAAAGCAAAGAAAGGACCATCGGTCGTTAGAAAGTGGACAGGATTTGCACATGTTCAGATTAGTAGCCTTTGTCCAGGGTCAAGTCCCCGGGCTACTAGGACAAATAGAGATACAATAGTGGTCAGTTATGGCAATTCATACATCTGATTAACATCCAGATCACCACTCTTTAAAAAAATTAATGATCAATACAATACTACATACTTGCCTCTATCATATGTAAAAGTATTCTTGAAAAATGTGTGTGATTGTAATATTTCCGTACTATCTTAATGTTTTAGTCTTTAGATTCTTCTGTGAATGGTGTAAGAGGGAACTAGTACAGCAGAAGTGACCTCACGTGATTCTACTTCTTCCTGTCTCCTACCAAGAGAGGGTACAACAGATGGCAAAGAAAACAGAGGAGAAAGTGTCTGAAAAGGGACTTTCTTCCTTTGTTTGCCCCCGTACCAACTGTTATGTATATCAGTGGCTCCTATGGGGGACGACGAGGTGCGACAGCAAGCTGGGATAAGTGCATGTTAGAACACTGCAACCCATGGCTTCCCAAATGCTCCTGCTTCCAAACTCCGATCTCTCTTCTCACGACGTGACAAACAGATGTTTTCAGCTTGGTAAACCCTGAATAAGGCCGGGTGGTTTCATGTACTGTTCTCGGTACTGTAGCATGCGTGCCGCACTGTGCGCAGCCCTTAGGAGGTGTAGGGAGCCACTGGGATAAACACAGGTTGGAGCCGTCAAACACCTGGCCTGCAAAATTGGCCAGCACCTCCCAGTTCCCCCCAGCTCCAACAGATGTTTCGTGGTTAGGCTATCCCTACCAAAACACAGCTGTTGGGAAGACACACCTATCCACTGTTGCCATGGCTACAGCAAAGGTGTGGCGACCACACCCATCACCTATTCTACCTGGTACACCAGGTGAGAATGGGGATAGAGGGAAGGTGTGAAAACCTGTGCAGACAGGAGGGCAGATGTGGGAAGTAGAGAATGGGTGATTAGAGGTGTTAATGCCCAGTGTCTGCCTGCAGCATGTGGCTTGTATGAGGTAACCTATAATTTGGTCCAGAACTTGCTATTATCACAGTTGAAATACATTTGCATACAAGAAGTCAGCTCACGGATTTTCCCTGCCTAGATATTTTCACTGCTATAACTTGATGACTTGAAGGTACTAGTACTGTATTTATGGAAAATCTAATTTATAATTAATCTTTTAATTCCAAATTCATTTCCAATTTGTTAACATCTTTTCTAAGTATACATTTAAGCAATGAATGAAATACATTACTAAAAGCAATGAAGTTTTATCAATTTGATAGAACCTCCTTGCTAAAACATTAGTATTCTGTCTTCAAAGTTTAAAGTCGACTTCTTTCTCCAATTGGCTATCCAAACAAGACCACAAAATACTGTTCAAAACAGTCACTGTCATTTTGTCCTTGCAACAAGTACAAAAGAAAGATACAATACAGATCTTTCAATCCTACTAGATAAATTATATATAAAACTGGCATTTCTTTCTTCTTTCTGGAACATGATCCATATTGTTTCAGGAAAGAATGCTGCCCACTTGTTATAAACAAAACATCGGCTACTGTAAAAACTGCAGAAACCAGAGAAACAAACAGATAAACAGTACATATACCCTGCAGCAACGATGACCTCTTTGGGTGCACTATAAATTTTCCATTCAACAGCAGAGGTGCAGACAACAACTACATTGGGGGATTGCACAAATCCAGCAACTGTTAATCCCTAGAGATCATATCTCTACATTACAGGCACGATATAGCAAAGTATCATGAATGCATGATACAGAAAACTACTGTTATTAATATGTAATATTATTAAAGATAACAATACTAACGATACTATCGGTTTCAATGCTTTCAAAAAGTTAAATACACTGGTTTCTATTTTTAGTCTTTGAATCGGCTGAAACTGTAAATACTATTGATAACAATAAAAATTGTACTACTGGTTTCGATGCTTTAAAATGCAAGATAGTGGTTGCTATTTCTAGTCTTTAAATCAACTGAAACTTTTATGACATAATACTATTGATAACAATAAAAACAGAACTACTGGTTACTATGCTTTGAAAATGCAAGATAGTGTTTTCTATTTTTAGCTGTTAAAATCGGCTGAAGGTGTCCGAGTTGCCTCGGGAGATACTTTACTGTTGCTGATTTGATCTCTGAGAGTGGCTGTACATTAATAGCTACCACAGTGGGCCATATGATCCCTCATTATGCGCTGATTTAATCATACTGATCACACCTGGGCTGTGGTGAAGGCCTGGAGGGCAGAAAATCATGTGGTCTGGAGCTCAGCACGTCTTCGCTTCATTTTCTTGTTACCCAAAAGTGTGTAATGAGAATGGACATTGGCGACCAGACCCCCCAGGAAGTTACGTTGGTATACAACCGCGGGCTATACACCTGTTGGTTTTACAGAGATTTGCACATCGTATCGTCGTAGATATGGGTTCACTCAATCAGGCGCTTTATCTGATTTTCATTCTTAGTCCATTTTTTCTGTACTTTTCAAATACAGTAGCTGTTTACCACATACGGCATTCCATTTTCTCTACACGATCGCACTATCTAAGAGCAATCTGTTATAAAGTATTTTTGTCTTTGTGTTGTGTCATTCATTAGACTTTTGCTTATCAAAATTGTCCTGATTTGTTGAAAAAAAAGCTTATTCATAAAAGTATCTATATGTCTCTTCCTGGTCTCCGTGTATGTTGATCATTCCGCGATCCGGGTTTTTGACCCCTTCAACGCAAACTTAAAACCACTGGTGTTTCCATTATGGTAGTCAGTATGTGACTGTAGCGCTATCGCAAACTTAAATTTTAGTTAAAACTACTGCGAACACTCCATTTTCTCCTTACCGCGAAATTAAATCACTGCGATCTTATAAGGCATTTACGGTATTTATCAAGTATCAATGATGTAAAAGTTACCATCACAACTCATAAACACATTAAGAAACTTTCCAAACCCACCTGTGGGCTGGTCTAGTATTACAGCTCATTTCTCAGAAAGGTTAGGTGATCTGTATGGATTACACTGTTAGTTTCTATATCCTCCCATGTTTACACCATCAGGAAAAGCAGGATGAACTCCAAGCTACAGATTAGAACGAGTCTGGTTGCCCGCGGGTAAGTCTTCACTTCCCCCAGCAACATCATCACTTTTGTCCTATCCAAAGAAACTATGCTGCGAAAAGGTGAAATCCGTGACATTTCGCTTACAGCCACCAGCAATCCTTGTTTTAGCTCAAAAGAGCATGGCAGGGGTGGTGTTAAGCCTTGTTACAATAATTACCGACTTTTCCACCTGCCAGGGTGTTACTAGGCTGATGGGATATACACCAGGGGATTATTTAGTATCCCTATGGTGAAATTTGCCTGAGGGCACAACAACACTTCCACTTTCCTGGTAGCCACCATATTATAACAGGTACACGCACCTGTGGCCCTTCTCAAACAACAATGGGCACTGCTCCAAGAACATGGTGGAAATATTACAGTCACTGTTTTAAAATGTTTGGAAACTAAACTTCTAAGTTCCTTTTCTTTGTTTTGAAAAATCAAATCTTTTTACCTTCTTAAAAGGGAAAAACTCAGAATTTTGTATTTAAATTCATTTCAGGTAAACTTTGCATGTATTTGAATACAAAACCCTGAAATCTTTTGGGAAAGGCACTTTCCATGCAAGTGAAAATGAGTACCTAGCTTTGGTTAGGAACGTCCCTCGGACAGGGCGCTAAATGGAGGTCCAGTGTTTCAGGAGAGCCACACCTCAAACACTTTTCGAAAATAGTAGGAACCCGTCCTGCCATGAGTGCATCAAATAAATCTGTCCAGATATGCAGCTTATACTATTCAGTACAAACACCTGTCATGTAAGTCACAGTTATGCCATGAGGCAGTTTTTAGGGTATGCAATACAATACAAATTGAACATAAACTCAGATCCAACCTGTGTCTGGTGGTTTTTCAGTCACATAACTTGGCAGTAGCTCAATATTTCATTGTTAACACCCTGTATGACCACCTGTAAGGTCATTCTGTGACCTCTTAACAACATGTAATTAAACTTGGCCATCTGTGAAATTAGACACCACCTGTGCAAGTCACAAGGAAGAACACTGCATTGAGGAACTGAAAATCCACATGTAGAAGATCAATATCCATCCAAACTATTTCCATATGAATCTTAAACCTTTTCACCCCGGCAACATCTTTTGAAGTCCAGGTCAGATGCCAAAGACATCCTTCAAGAAAGACAAAAAATAGTGATGCCACCTATCAATTTTCCCAAGAACTGCAGGAAACCGATGCTAACTGGTGATACGAGTTCCCTTCAGGCAGACCAACGTTTCCATCCTACACCAGCATAACAACTGCACCAAATCTCTCAAAAGCTCTTGACACTTAACCCTGTTTGCTGGCGAGAAGGAAGTTCTTATGCAGTCTTAAAGGATACACCTCCTACCTGGTACTATGAATTAAATACCCCCACAGTGAGTGAGTGAGTGATTCCCATAGGAGGGGCCTGCACCAAGGGAGGTCCAGACAACGCTTTACACTGAATCTAGAAGACCCCCTACGTATTACACTAAAATCAAGGAAGACAATTATGTCAAATTCGGTCGCCTTGCTACGAATTACGTGAATAAGACGTCTTTCCCTACGATTTACAGGAAGTAAAAATAGGCTGCCTATACCTTATGGAAAAGAGCATGCGGACCCTCCCATATATGGTAAGTGTTAGAGAACAGGTGGTGGCTCCTGGGACAATCACATCTATAGGGGCTAAAGGTCATTGTCGAAATTCACTCATTTACTACATAAAAACCCTCTCAGGTAGAAAATTGGGCCTATATTGCACCTGTCCGTGGAGAAGGTGTGACAAGGGATCGACCACACCTGTTTTTCTTTTTACAAGTATCCTACACTGTACATTTGGCATTGAAGATGAACATTACAAGTTGCTGATGTTTGCAATTTGAAATCATGAATGATTAGAAAACATTTTTTATTACCAACTGAACGGAAGATGATCATGACAATAATATTTTTCTTGTGATGAATATCTTTGATAGAACACCAGGACAGATGATAAGATATCACCATGCTATAAAGAAATATCCCTTAGAAATACAGAATCAATGGAAAAACATACTTCATAAAGCACTTCTCTATCGATATAAAAGCCCTATTCTTCTAGCTCTCTCAGGTTTTGTACAGAACTTCAACTGGCGGCTACAGTTAGTCTATAGTCTACACATTTGTTCCACTTAGAGGAACGCAAAGTCTATCCAAGTGGAAAATTGGTAGCCATTTTTTGTTGGCACTTTTACACATTCCCTTATCAAGACGCAGCTAGATAAAAACATTCGGGAATCACTGCAGTCAGGCCTTGACCGTCAAGTACCAACGTGAGAATGGACACAAATTGGCCAATCACTGATTCCAATCTACTTCCGACTGTACAGGTTTACTGTTTTCTGTGGCCTTGTTTCAGAGGGTGTCAGTACGGACATGCCGACCTCCTGAGTTTCCTGGAGTAGAAAATTGGCTAACACCCCAAAGAATAGGCTACATGGGATCAACACCAACAATGTCCGATAGGGTTAATGGACCCATAAAGGTAGATGACAAGTATGGATGGCCCTGGACTTACTACAGAGATCTAATGACGAGCAGGCATGCATTTCTGGGCAAGACCTATAAAACTGAGAGAATAGTTATGAGGCCTGTTAAAATTCCATCAAGGCAGCGATGACAAATTTGTTTTTTCTTGTGTGTTAATCTTTGTTGCTTTTTAAGAAATATGGCCGAGGGAAAGCAGATATGAAAGCAGATGACCTCAGACTGATGAGAACAAAGTATGGTGCTTTCCCGTTACACAGTAGTGCAGTGCGGCTTAGCTACCAGCTTGCATATTTTAGTTTTGCTTACGGGCAAAGTAGTCGGCAACCTCAAGCCAACCTTAGACACTCACACCGCATCTCACGCTGTGGCCGCATGTGGCCCAAAATATCCAGCAACCACCTGTGAAGCTGTAACTGCTGCCTCTTCCTTCAATTCAGGTTCACACAGGTATCTATCTGAATGTCTCCGCTAAAGAAAACCCTTGCACATTACGACCTCACGTTGAGACAAGACTAGATCTGTGACTCACGCGGTGTGATCTGCCTTACCCAAAATATCCAGCAACCACCTGTGAAGCTGTAACTGCTGCCTCTTTCTTCAATTCCGACTGATCACAAGAGGTACACACAGATATCTATCTGAATACTAGTAAAAGTCTCCGCTAAAGAAAACCCTTGCACATTACGACCTCACGTTGAGACAAGACTAGATCTGTGACTCACGCGGTGTGATCTGCCTTACCCAAAATATCCAGCAACCACCTGTGAAGCTGTAACTGCTGCCTCTTTCTTCAATTCCGACTGATCACAAGAGGTACACACATCTGAATGTCTCCGCTAAAGAAAACCCTTGCACATTACAACCTCACGTTGAGACAAGGCTAGATCTGTGTCTCCCGCGGTGTGATCTGACTAACCCAAAATATCCAGCAACCACCTGTGAAGCTGTAACTGCTGCCTCTTTCTTCAATTCCAACTGATCACAAGAGGTACACACATCTGAATGTCTCCGCTAAAGAAAACCGTTGCACATTACGACCTCACGTTGAGACAAGACTAGATCTGTGACTCACGCGGTGTGATCCGACTACCAGCGGTGCTCTGACGGAGACAGGGGCTGACAGACAGGGAGGCAGGTGGTTAATCATACAGCGGGGTCCACAGAGATGGTGGCACATCAGACAGGAGATCCTCCCTCAGCAACATAATGACACTTTACCAAATTGCATCCCTACCTAGGAGGACTGCACACCTGCAAGGGCAACTTGATCAACACCGGAAGAGAAGTTATGAAATGAGGAAGAAATGGTGCGACATATGGGAGATGTTATATGATGCAGAAATCTGTTGTACGTGTATCACAGTCCATAGAGAAGTGGGCAGGCTTGGAAAGACATCTACCCATAGTGACTTTCCGCCAAACCTCAAATTGTGAGCTATGTTGGTCAGCAATGGGAAATATCATTTCACTAGTCAGTTTACAAAACAGGAAAGTTACAAGACAAAATGTCAAAAGCTTTTCCAGATACCGATTTCGACAAAAATCATAACGAAACTGTTGGTCAACGGAAATATTCGTCCACAAACATAGCTATCGAAATGAAGGAAGATTACAACATTAAAGTTTACAACATTCCCAAATCTTCTCCAGATTTATCAACTCTTTTTCACGAACTTCATAACGAAACTGACTATACAGGCGATATGCAAGAAACCGTACAACTTCATGTTTAAATGATTGCTGTCGATGGGAAAGTCACATTAGCGGAATTATTTCTCCCGGGAGTGATAGCGATGTTATTGCCTTTGACTGTGCACCTGCCATGCAATCAGCCACACCTGTGGAAAAACCACAGGTAATCATTCACAGGAGATTATCTGACAGATACAGCTCAAAATGTGACGCTGAAAAACCACAAATAAAAATCGATAAGGGCTTTATAATATATAAGCTGAAACAGGTGTTATTTTTGTCTTGCTTTTGATTGATTCATTCATTGCCTGGATTAGAGTCAAAATGTATTTATTGAAATATCGCAGTGAGACACTGGATTGCATTCAGTTAGAAAGGTTAAAATCATCTACAATATTGTACGTCTATTATATCAAAAGGGATAAAAATGGTTGTGTATTGCATTTTATAGTACACTTGCTCACAATTGCAATTTACTTTTCTTTATTTCAACATTTGTATTTGGAAATTATATCATTTTTATCACCAGTAACAGCATTTATGTTTTTTTTTTCATATACAATTCAAACTCTACTACTGGATAAATTACGGAGATTTCTTCCAAACGTTTCGAGTGACATCCATCACTCTTCTTCAGCATCACTAGAAGAACAAGTGATGAATGTCAAAAGGTATATTATGAGAATGTTCTGTTTCAGTGTAGGTTGTGGACATATCATTTCTATCATACGGCCATTCACTGATACCTGTCATTTGTACACTGTATTCATGAAAGAGGAACGTTTTCGATCCACAGCTTTCTCTGCAGGGGGGTGGGGGGTGTTTGGGGATGAGGGAGAATTACTTCATGACTCTGGAGCATTTATATCATCACCTCTCCTGAGAATTACCTCCAATATCACACCTATTACAGCGCCTCTCCACACCTGGTACCAGAGTGTACACACCTGAGCTGACACAGTAGGTTCTGTTACAGTACAGGTAACATTCTACCTTTTTTTAAATCCAAGAATCAAGAAATTAAGATAATACTAGCCTTACGCTGAATATAATCTTACAATAGATAATTTTGTACATGTGCTTTAATTACATTGCCTTTCAAAAGTTTGTCTTCTGGAAGTCTTATAGATGTAACATCTGGGAAAAAATGACATTGTTTTGTGGATGAATTTCAAAACAACACAATGTATGCAGGAAAGTCCAGCATTGAAATTGTAACTGTATTTTACAAGAATCCCTCCCATTCAATAAAGGGTAAATGGATATGTATGCAGGTACCCCTGTATAAATGCATACACATCCTTTAACTCTTGGCAGTACCAAACCATATTGCTGGTTCATTACAATTGATGGAACATATTCAGAAATTCTTTTGGGGGAAAACATACTATTTCTGATAAAGCTGGAAAAAAAACACACTTTATGTCAACTTTTGGTATAGACTGAACTTAAGAAATCCTCCTTTTATTACTAGTTTTGTATAAGTTCTGCAGTCAATGTCATAACATATTCTAAAACACTCTACGTCAAGATGCCTTTGGAATATTGATGAAAAATTGCAAAATATGACTTTCACATGTCCATCAATGTGAACGTTGCTTCATTATTTTGACATCTGTTCAACTAAACTTTAATATCCCAACCTAGACACACTACTGGTATATTCCCATTGGCTGTTAACATGATGACAGACATGTGATGAAACCTGTGGCATTATCTCTGCTGTGCCCTAAATGCATGGCTCAGCTGGTGCTGTCAGGACCGCGTGTGTAATAGACTTGATGAGCCGATAGCCCTCCGCCGCAAATGGACGAAGTCGGAGATACCTGCGAGCGATCCATTACTGCCGTCACGTGGCATCCAGGTCGTGACTCATCCGAAAGTACGCCAACATGATTTGGTTAAAAAAAAGGTAAAGGAATAGTCCCATAGCCATTTTGAGGCCGTAAGGGCGGTGGATTGTTATCAATGGTGTCGAGGGCACAGTATTGGAAGACGGAGCCTATCCCACTCCTTCCACTGCCTTTTACATGTGCCTCCCCATCCAAAGTCAGGTACCCATTTTTACACGTGGGTGGAGTGAAGGAATTTGTGTCAAGCGTCCTTCCCAAGGTCACAACATTGGTGGCATGTCAGAGGATTCGAACCCAGGACCTCTGGCTTCTGGGCTCCCTAATTGTTATGCCAATGCGACGCCACAGACATGATTTGGTTATTGACTTTTTTCTCAATCACAAGTTATGTTCTGTTTGGCCCCAACGTAGACATATGAACAAATATGATTTGAGGGGAAGAGGCTTATGGCAATGTCCCAGTGCGATCAATTATATATTACTCTGTATTAAAGCAGTGACTCATGTAAGGGCTACTGAGTAGCTACGTTGGACACTAATGCAACCAAACAATGTTTTGAGTCTAAGATTCAGTACTAAATAGTGTAGTGTATCAATCATTTTTTAAAGTTGGACATGATTTTATTATGATTAAGGATTATATTTATGATATAGGCAGTTATAAATAAATCTGTTATTTAAAGCACTTGGGTACAAACAGTTAATTAACATCAATATATACTTAAGATTAATTAACTTGGTTGTTTTGTGCCAAGTTCACTGAGAATGTTGTTAACATGGTAGCACAGATTAATTATATTACCAAAGGATCAGCGAGTCAACAGTACAATGTGAGAGGGGTTTTTCCAGCCTGAAATAATTTCTGGACATACATCATTATGCATATGATAGACTAAGGTACTCATGAGCACCAAAGACACTAGAAATTTGGTACTATCTTTAAAACCCGTCCCTTGCGCAAACAAAGAGCAGTACCAATCTCCACTGCAGATGTTCTGCTTACCAGGCAATTTTGCCTACTTTGCAAATTTACGGTCAAGATTTGAAACAGTCTCGTTCCACAGGACCTACCCCAACCCCACTGGTTCAGCACTACTGCCCCCCCCCCCTGACAGGGCAATATAAAACCTTCAATGCCTGGTGCTGTGGGGACAACTGCTGTCAAGGTCATCTGCATAAAGGTCACGCTACCTGCTATGGCAGACAAATTGAGGTGGACGTTATCATTATTATGTACAGATATAAATGAGCCTGTATCTGATTTTTTGGATCAATGCCACCTGCTTCACTTACTAAAGGTCGATAATGGTAGAAATGGTACTGTAGTGTAGGTTCTGTTGTGATGAGTGACGGACTGTGACCTGAGATCTATCTTGCAACAGGTTTGGGCTGTGTTTCTGTTTTCTAAAACAATCAAAAATACATGTAAGACAATGCAAGGCCAACTGTCGAGTTAAGTATATGACATATTTGTAATGGCTGAAGTTTTCCTTCCACCAGGCATTACAATTACATACATAATCATCACCAAGGTAATATTTTCATCTTTAAAAACAAATTAGGTAAACTTCCTGGTTATCTAAATATAGTAACACACAAATGTAGCACAATACATTTCGGTAGAGTCTATTCCGATTGGTAAAAAAGTCGATATTGGCAACCTTCAGACGACATGACCACATATGTGACAAGTGTCCCTGATATTCCATACAAATGACAGTGACTGTCCTACGTAATGGACCCGCATAGTCGGGGGCTCCACAATTTGTCAGTCATTACAGCGACATTCTCTAATGTTCCATCGGGGACGCATTACTTTCATACCGCTGGCGCCCTGACGCATTTTGTGTGGGTGACAAATTGTCCGACACACTGAGCCATTGCTGGGGGAATAGATCTCCCAAATAACACCAAATCAGACGGAAGGTCAGAAAGTGACTCAAACTGCAACATCGCAAAAAGAATCATACAGCAAATATGATATTTTCCATAACCATCACTGAAGAAAGAAGCTGTGGACTTGCAAATTCAAATTCAAAATCAAGATCATTTATAGAGGGTCATTTTAATACATACTTACCCTAATCTCGTGCTATCCAAGGCAAAATGAAGACTTTTACCTTTACTTATCAAAATCATCCCTAAGAAGTGACCAAGGTTGACTTCTATCCTCCAGCTTTTTGACTGTCTTCAAAATGCTCTAGGTTGTGTTGTGCCCAGTGATGGTCTGATCCACTGTGCCAGCAGGGGTGTTAGCTTTGATTCTGATAAACAGCAAGTATCTATACAAACAAATTGAATAATTTTATCCCTACTCCTACTATCAATGTGTGTCCCAATTCTTTACATGGCACAAAAAAAGAGTGTAGCCCACTTGCACAATAGAATAAGCTTAATTTCATACATTATAGAACAACCCCTTTTCTAAGGGCTAAGTGGTTCGACCGGGCCTGAACAGCACACAAGGCTGAAGATGAACAATAGCCTTGTCACCTGTGTGGAGTTGCACCTGGGCCAGGTGGTAACACGGTGGTCAGGTGTGACCAGAGCACAACACACCTGTCCATTGTTGAGCTATCTCACCTGTAACTGCTAATGATGACAACACTCAGGTGGAACTGAAAGTTTGGCTCCAAGCTTTTTAGATTCAAACTTCAAAGGAGTCTTTTAATGAAGGTGAACAAGACTAATTCTTTTACCCTAAAAATGCTTGAAATTAACATAACAATAATCAAAACCACTCTCACTAGTTACCTACTAAAAACTACTACGACCAAGGCAAACATCATTCCAAATAAAACTCCTGATAAGCCCTGAAATATGGCATGACAAATTATATCATCTTTTGCATATACTAAATTCCAAAGAACATTGAATGTTATTGGAAGAACACGTTTGTTGTCAGTTGTGACATAAAATATTATCAGAATACACACAGGCTGACCCAAATCAACAGGAAAGCAGTAGTTTGCCTCTAAGAATGTGACTTTCTACAACACTTTCACATTGTAGCCTGGGAGGCCCTTTAACTTTCGTCTACATGTTTGCACATACCAAATATCAGGATTACAATCCATCCAGAGCTTCTTAGCTATTTCTGACCAAAGAATCTGGAAACACAAACATACACAAGGACAGACAGACACGCCCAAAACATGAAGATTTTTCATGAAGGTATTACTAGTAACTGAACCATCCTTATGAAAACCCCCCTAACAGAGCCTCCATGATTGGAAGTACTCCAGAAGAAGACACAACTTGTTTTGACAGAATTCCTGGCAGTTCCTGTTATTACCATGGTAACGGCCCCTGTAGGGCTAACTCAAACAACTTTACCAATTTCTCTCAAAAGACGCCGCCGTAATTCACATGACGAAGTGGTGCAGGATTTTATTACATCAATGAAGCGCTCATAATTCGATCTCGGCTGCTGAATCTGAATCGGGCAGGTTGTATAACCAGCTAGAAATGAAATCTCATTCAATTACTACCTCCCTGTCGTTTTTAGCTATCTCTGTTTCATCAGCCTGAAATTGGAGGCCACGGGTATAGAAGTTAGGTCTTTGAGCATAACTCAATATGCAAGTTACTTTGTATATTGTTAACATGAAACACATTATATCTTGATTGACGTATAGGTATGCTTCCTGGCTATTGAGAGATGAATTCCAATACATTGAACACAAATCTTGTTATATCTATTTGTCAAGGTTGATAAAAATCACAGTGAAAACTGCGAAACATGTATGCGAGTGTTATACTTCGTACAAATCATGACAATATTGTGTTCATCTTCTAACACACTTCATATTTAATCATGCAAAAAGTATCATAATTTGTATGATAAGAATATCTTTATCAAAACATCCATGTCGTTAAATAGTATGTTATTTTTGTAAGCAAATAACCTTATCCATATGCATATTATGCAGTACACAGTAATATCTTATACAAATATTAGATGACAGAATCTGACACATGTTTTTACTATACAGCTACGTATAAGATCATGTGCTAGTTAGTCCTGTTAAGATCCTTCACACAGCTTTTGGTGTATAGTGCGGTGCCCGTCTCCATTTCTATAGCCCTTGGGCCACACAGTTGTGCACGCACTACAGCAGGGAGCTAGTCCACTGCTTGCGGACTTCAAGACATTAAGCAGTATCTGTCACATAAGCAACATGAAAGGCACACCAGAAACTGTTTGCCTAAAAAATCTGCCGTACGATTTGCTCAAACATAACGGCGATGAGAAAACAGTCACAAGTTATTGAACAATTGATAGAGGGGAGATGTATTTTCATTCCCAATCACAACATGTGCCAGCCTGGGTCATTAACTACTAATCAATACAACATCGCAGCGGAGCCTGTTCTATACTTTATATGCTAAAGAGAGACGGATTACTTCACCGCCGGTGTGGAAACATCACAGCAAATATTGTACATTCCAATAGACTATGTAAATCAGCCAATTAGCCCCCAGAAAAGGGGATCTTTAGAGCAGAATAATTGAGTGGCCATATGGCGCATGATATCAGCATGTCGCAGCAAAGGGCACTGAGCTAGATGGATCTGAAATTAGCGGGTGAATTACACGTACGTCTGTTTTTATCACATCTCCTCGCCAACTTTGGCTGAGTCGTAAAAATCAACTTTTCCGCGAATGTGATTTATCCAACCTTTGTCAAAGGAGATTACGTTGGCACCAAAAACTTTGCCGAATTTCGAAAGTGTCAACGTATACGCTTCCGTCCACAGAAAACACTGCCAGACTATGCTAATTAGCCAATTATCTAGGATTTTCGCAGCGGAATAATTGATCAACCATATGGTGTAAGATATCACCTTGTCACAATGAAGGGCAACCAAATGACTGATGGTCAAATTAGTATGCTAATTGCGTTCCCTTCATGCATTTTTCTCTTCTAGGACTTACGGATTAATCCTCATACAAAGTTCTCACATCTTATCACTCAACAGCAGTTCACCTCTCAAACCAACTTGTCTTCATAACCTTGATATCTGTGACTTCTGCAGCTCGTGATAACCAAACACAGGTAATCAACGCTACAAATAAATGTGTCATGACATTTTACGACGGAGGCAGGGCCCGTCATACGGTTTTGCAAGATATGCTAATTTGCAGATGATCCTGGATGAAAAGACGAGCTGTGGTAATTGCGAAACGAATGCGGACCTGTCACGGAGGAGGGCAGCCGAATGATGGATCAGATAAATTTAGATGTAAATTGCACCTGTCTTTAAAACACACATCAAGATAGTGGATTTCCTCTGGGATGAGCCTCCACAAAAATGTCAAAGATAGACGCTATATGTCTTGATGTTAAGTTCACACATCCGACAGGTATCTGTTTATAGAACGCAATTTTAAAATCAAGAGATCAACATGTATTTGAAACAGTAGAAAAATGCCATTAAGACCTAGGTGTAACAGGCTGGGTTGTACCCCTGGCTAAAATGTATCCCCCTACATTTTTTGCCAGGGGTGCATACTAGCCTGCTACACCTGTAGGCAGGTAGCAGCACAGCATCAGCAAACCGAATTGGATAAGCTACATTTTTACCCAAGACTAAATACAAGTAAAAAGAGCAGGAACTGCTCTTTCAATAAACATGACAGCCTGTGCTGTTGTTGGCAATAGATGCAAGAAAGAATTCTGGAAAAATTTCTACTTTCCCATTCATATCCAGCAAATTGCATAATTCATGTTGGTTTGGGCATTATTTTGATTAATTGCCGACATAATATCACATGGAATGAATGCTGCCCATTGGTGTTCTGTCCTACACATGGGTATGTATATAAAGATATGATTAATACACCAGTAGGACATAAATTTGGAAGCCAAATGTGTCACATAAGCAAATTTGTCCACAGCTGTGTCTCGCTAAAATCCCAGCCATATTAATAAAACAGTGTCCAACCAAAGTTTCTTCCCTACGTTGCAAAATTAAAGTCTCTTGCCAATGCATTAGCTGTTTGACAGTCACAGCATGCTACCAGAGGCATAGAAACATCAAGCAACATTCAACACAACATTAGAGGGTTAATAGTTACTAGCACACGTATTTACGTATACAGTAATTCTCAGACATCTCAAAGAATTAAGAAAGAAAGTAAGAACGGTACTGTTCCCCTTTTTTTCTGACAGTGAAGTTAGTCGAGGTATGAAAAACAAACAGCATAATATCAAGGAACAGCAACAACTAAATAACAGGCCAGTTTGGAGTGACACAAATGTTTGTAAACCGTATTTCTTTTGAACTGTTCTATCTTTTCATGAATATGTATAATTGTTTCCCACTTTGCCACAACCCTACCCAAGAGAATGTCAACTCTTACCTTTTGACAAGTAAACCGGGTAATTGTGTTCTACACAACCTTGTTTCTAATATTGTCTTTGTTTCCCACTTTGCACAACACTACCCAAGAGAACGTCTACCTTGGCACTTGAGCGTGATTAGTCTCATGTATCTTCAGGATTAATAGAGCTGATAAACCCCCCGTGACTTGTGCTTTTGTTTGCTTTATTGGGTGGGAGGGGCACGGCAATTACACCACTGATAGATAGGAGTGCGCCTCTTATTAAACCATTTATCTTTGTCTGCCATCATTCCTTCGATAGCATCGAAAAGGTAAGCCATGTGAAAAGAATATACGACTTAGCGCTGCTGGTTTTTGGTATGTTTCAACCTCGTGATAGGCCACAATAATTTGATTAGTTGGTTCTCTGATTTCTACAAAAAGTATGCTTAACTAGAAAACCGTAATGAAAGCAAAGCTTGAGGACCAGGTTTTTGTGTGTAGATAGATTGTGCTAGTCACAGCCACAACAATTCACCTCTAATCCCCAAAGCATCATAGCATTTAAATAAGGAATATCAAGAAATATTCACTCACCTATGTGTTGCCATGTGACAGCACAGGATAGGATGGAATGGCACGGGGCAGCACACAACAGGGCAGCGCAGGACAGGACAGCACATGGAACAACACAATATAAAATGCAGGTTAGCAAGATGCACAAATATGTCATACAAAACAAATACGTTTTGTTAGTTTGGCAAGTCATACATGACTGCACATTTATCATTCTGGCTACAGAAAAAAAACTTCTCACAATACAAACAAATTCTTAATACAGGACTAATACTACCTGAAAACATCAGAGATTTGACAATTGATATCATTTGAAAGAAAGGTAATACCTATTTTCACATATCATTTTGCGATATAGTAAATGCCGACAGAGGAATATTCACTCTCAACACAACAACTGTGCAGTGCCACTAGCACCATGTACAGGCCTGTCCCTGGTGCTGAACACAACATCCATTGTACCATCAACAACTAATTCAAATCAAACAGTCCCTGAAACCCCATACATAGCCCCTTGCACTGCTGTCCCCTGAGAACCGATGTTGTCCCTTTAGTTCCTGCTTGATGAAAACTGCCTCAGGTGTTAGATCTAACTACAGAAATAGCTAGCTTTGGTTATGACACCGAGCTTCTGAAGGGTTTCTTTGGGCGGCATTGCTGGAGGTGTGCCTCCGAGGCATGCACAGGTGCAGCCAGTCCCTTCTAATGGCACCACTTATCTTCTGGATGTAACATCATTCCTTGTAGTAAAGAAGCATCCTTTGATCCTGAGATTCCTCAGAGCCTGTGTTCTACATAGAAATCACCAGCAATTACATGCACGCTAAGAACTGACAGCGCAAAAGGCTTCTTGGATTTCATTCAACATTCATTGTGTGTTTACAGAGCAGTAGGAACGCTAAGAAGTAAAGGGACTTGACTCCAAGCAGTACTAAGGATAGCTACTAGAGGGCCCAAAGTCAATCTTAACCTTTGTGTTTACAACAGCTACCCACATACCAGATATCACCACAATCCATCCACACGTTCTTAAGTTATTGCAGCAGAAACACACGCACAAGACAAACCAACCAAACACTATACCTCCATTTTTCATGGAGGTAAAAAGAAAAAGGGATATCATTGTGATAGTCAAGGATATTCTAGGCAAATCTAACGTTCAGCACAGGAACACCTCATAAAAGCTGAGTAAGCAGACGAGTAGTGAGGCAGAAACTGTCCAAACGTAGCGTTAACGCTTTGAAGTGGCGTAGAATATACCATGTTTATTCTAGGTGAGAAAAGTTCAGCTATAGTGGGACTGTTCAGGTCCCAGATGGTTCATGCTCCATAGAAAGTTCCATGAACCATGCACCCAATGTTAGAACTCATCAATAAGAAGCCTTCTTTGGAACAACCACGTGGTAAATGAAGCATGGGATAATGTAAACTAAGGGCAAACAAGTTCATTTTTCAAAGAGGGAGGGTTCTCCCAAGACGCTTTGTCAAATGTTGCAGAGGATTGGAAGTAAAGAATTGAAATGCAACACAGTCGTACTTATGAAACAAAGGCATACATCAAAAGCCACAGGAGAGAAAAGCTCCCCAAAATCCATAAAACCTTTATTGCTATATTACTGAAAGCTATCATATTCACCTGCATGACTAGCTAATGCAGTATATTCTCCATTTCAGAAAATGTGAGCAACTCCATTGTTTACACCTGTGGTTAATCCACGAGTAGTTGCTAAAATATAGAAGTGTTTATTTCTATCTGGTGAATATGAATGCTTTGACATTACAACATTTCTAGAGCCAGTACTATTTTGATTTTTAGACTTAACTATTGATGATTTGACAAAATAGCAATGAGCCGTTGGAGCAATGAGTCTGGATGGGTGAGGATTTGGTGTTCTCACAGAAGTACTGTGCTGCAAAGTTCTGTGATTAAGAATCAATCTTCGGAAAGCTGTTAAGGGACCCTCTGGGTGCAACATCTTAAGCTGCAGACGCATGGCCATCCTTGGCTAAAGTGGTAGAAGATGGATGGATGGATTCTCCGCCTCAATTTGTATACGTGGGACACAATCCTCGGTAAGACGGCTGTACAGACGATTCATACCGCATCTTCAAAATGTGATGTTCCTATACCTTTGGGACAACATGCAACAGCAAAACTGATCGAAAACCAGAGTGGCCCTGAAATATTTGCATTTCTTCTTTCCACTGCATTACGTTGTACCTAACCTGTTTACGATTCAGCGCAACGCTGCCTATTGTCCATTATACACTGGATTATGTTCATTGGAAATCTGAGTTTGAACATGGACAAGGGTTATTAGCAATGCCATGACCCTGCCTTAAAGCTAGCGGGGATTACCTGACCGCAAACGCACTAAGCCTTCTGGGAAGTACGCGAGCCGCCACAGGTGCATGTGTGGGAGCCGGATGATTGAGAATCACAATCTGAAACCCTCTCGAGACGGTAATATTATTGGAGATCGCACGCTTTAAGATTCCGCACTCGGCATTATGGATTATGGCGATGCAAGATTTATACCTGGGGGGAGAAGTCGATATCTCATCAGCTACTTGGGGAGATGAAGGATGAAGGAGGACCTCCGCACCTGGAGAACAGCGGAGGGTGAGGAGAGGTGTTTCTAACGATGGACCTTCACGTCTACCTGCGAACACTACAGTAACTGAACACTACAGTAACTGTATAAAGTACAGTGGATTCATTCCTCAAGCTAACCGACATCTTTCACACTGCAGTCGTCCCTCAGTAAGACATCTGGAGCTGCATAGTTCTCGTTTAGAACTTTTATTCAGTCTAGTACCACAGTACACTACAGTAACTGAACACTACTGAGGACCCAAATGTTAATAAACATTGCTATCCAAATAAGAACCCTTGTTTGGAACAACCACATGGTAAATGAAGCATGGGATGATGTAAACTAAGGGCAACAAGTTCATTTTTCAAAGAGGGAAGGGTTCTCCCAAGACGCCAAATGTTGCAGAGGATTGGAAATAAAGAATTGAAATGCAGTACATTGTATTTATGAACACTTTGCATTTTGCTGCAAAGCTAGACTGTGTTATGCCAAAGGGTGGTTATACCAGCTCTACAGATACGGATACAAATACAGATCTTGAAGAGATGCTTCCCTCCGACCCACTCAACTCAATAGACAACATGTTATGCACCTTACTTCTTACCGGCAGCCCCTCCCTCTCATCCTTTACCAATTGTCTAATTTTCGACATGTTCTGAACTTTATACTAGAAGATTTGTTTAGTTTAGTTTAGTTTATCTTTGTTGGTACACCAGCTATATGAATAATATACACATGGCTACCATATCAAAGCAATCAAAAACTACGTAAATGTGTTGATGTGTATTTACTTTGATTTGTTATTTCGTTTCAACTGGATTTGTATGTTACCTTTGTAACTATTAGTTCACTTCTGTTGTCCTTGTTCTTATCTTATTGCTTTATGAGCAGGGAATCCCTGTAAGCACTCACGCTTTTTGTCCAACGCTAGTTAAATGTATGTGAATAAAATAAAAAAAGATAACACTATTGAATGACATGAGTCGGAAAGTGACAGCTAGGACTGACACAGCATCAACAAGTGTCGACTTTGTGTCCAGGAACTCCCGTGTGAGACCCCCTTTAAATGAGACCTCTAATTCTACCACTATATCATAAACTGTATTCTTATATTCTTAATATTGACTTTGAAAGTTTGATCATAACATGTGTCTCAAAACTAGGTCATACTCATAGCAAGGATATCACTATTCAAATCTGATTGTTAAAATGCCATCTCTGTATGTTTTGGTCTTTAAAAAAAATATCAAACATATCACTTTGCTCTAGATAGTCTCGATAACTTTGTGCAAGTTTTTTTAAAACCCTCTGTACACTTTGATGGATGCCTTCTCCAAAAAGCCAACACACTGGGGGACCAATAAAACCACTCACAGTTGGAGTAGGCAAATTTTCCCACACAAAATCGATACATGTCCACACGAGTCGCCTCATCTGCATGTTGAGAAATTGCACCAAGCTGGGAAAAGGGGGATGACTGATGGTGTCTGCCTCCGAGGCGACGGACTCGGCGGATTGACATCTCTCGGAGTGACTCCCGATATTGCCTTAACTAAGCCCAGGGGAATTTCACGGCTATTTGCACAAAGTACCAAGTCCAGGTGTAGCACTTGGGAATAGACAAATGGTGGTTCATTATAGAAGAGCGCGGATTGATGTTGCTACATTGGCAGAACACCTCAGCCGACTGAGAATAGTGTGTTGACAGGAGAAGGATCAATCTAAGAGGCCATCAATCTAGATGGACTGATCAAGCCACTTTATCCAAGGACAACAAGTATTCAGAGTTTTCTAACATTCTAAAAGATCACAGAATGGATGTTGCTACATTGGAAGAACACCTCAGCCGACTGAGAATTGTGTGTTGACAGGAGAAGGATCAATTTAAGAGGCCATTAATCTAGATGGACTGATCAAACTACTATATATTAGTCTTCATCCAAAGACAACAAATATTCAGAGTTTTTGCTCCACCCAAGCAGGATGTGACAACGTTAACACTCTCATAATGCAAAAGTAAATACATAAAAGATTGCTTCCTTAGAAAAGATATTGAAACACACAATTAGCCCTATCCGATTGTTACATGATGTTATGCATGTTACAGATGTAAGATTTGTTTTTGTATTTCTGATTTGCAGTTTGTAGTTGTAAAAGCCACTGTATTTTTTGTTCCATTTTTTATCATCTGTATTTACCATTCAGCACTCTTACACTCCTATCTGGTTGACTGGTACCCATAATTTGCTTATGGTTATTGTATACGGTACATAAACATTACTATCACCATATCAAAGTGTTTGTTTAAATCATGTGATGGCAAATCAGCACCAAGGAAGGCAACAGTGTTGGGCAAAAGTTATTAGTATTCTGCCTTGATAGGCAGCTAGACCTTGACTTTGCTCAATTCCAAACCAGTTGCAACAACCTGGTCAGCATTGTCATCTATGTTTTGTTATAGGCTGTACACCATAAAACTTGACTGTTGAGCACATAGGGCTGTATAGGAGTAAATCTAAAGGCAAATACTGCAATATATTATTGTCTCACTTTGAAGACCTGCCTGATTATGAATCATAAGATTGGCTGACAGTTACCTATGATTGTAAGGTATGAGTTACAATCGAAATCAAATATGCACACATGCTCAAGCCATTTCATATATTGACATGTATGATACACAATGATAGATAAGAGATTGGTGACTATCGGTACTACTCTGTAATTGTTTGTCTTTCATGTCACACAACCGTGTTCCTCTGCAAAATTACAAGGATCAGTCCTGATAAAAGCTGCAGATTAATATCATAAAAGCCATTTCCCACGCCACTGCAACCTGCGACCCTGACCAAAATCCAACCGCGGCATCTTCAACGCCGCCCGATCGTCGCTACTCGAATATGGAAACATTTAACGGAATTATCTACGGATTATAGACGACATCTCGCGCAGCGGAATTCATCACGCGTCTTGAAAGAGAAGAAGTTGCAGACGTAAAAGTTGGAGCGCACAGTTCCTTGTGCGAGGACGCAAGATAAATGGTGTCACCGCTGTATCTCCCACCCCTGGGACAAACTGATCTATGGAAAATTCGGCGCTTCCCAATTCCCCTGTGAAGATACCGGGGAGCAGCCACAATCTAAATGCCACACACGGCACCCCGGGGACCCCGCGTCTCCACAGATGGATTGATCGTTCTTAAGGTGGAATTTCGGGCTAGGTTCATTTATTGCCTGTCATCTCGCGGTGAAAACGGGCAATTTGAAGCAAGAAAATCACGCTTTTAGGGCTGTGATGGCGCGGGGTATGCCATGAGACAGGGAGCATCTATCGGGCTCGAGCGACGCTAACACAGGGATATCAATATCAACCAACTGTTAACAAGGCTATTCAAATGTATGAGACGTCAGGCAGCAATGCCATCAATTCTACTCTTCTCATATGTGCAGCGGTGTCAAAACATGTCGAACACCTGCTGGCGCAGAGGATCAAGATGAACGGGTCTGAAGAAAACATTGACACACTTAGATTTGCCAGGGTAGTAGTCACCTCAGAAAAACAGACGACACAAATGTCTTTCAAGGTGGAAAAAAAAAGGATGACCAATTCTCAACAGAACTGGAAGAGTTCACAATTCCTCCTATCAACTATTTTGACGAGCTGACCGACTTCAAACGCAAACTTCTCTAAGTGAAGTAGAAAGATGTGCGCCTTTGTTTAATGGCTGCGATGTCTAAATGAACATTAGAAACAGAGCTGGGGAGGACCAAGCGTGGTGTCATTGATATAAGAATCACAGCTGGGGGTGGGGAAAATGGCAGAGTAAACTTCTTCAACCAGAACTGCTGCACCTGTTCCTGGCTCAGAAGGATTACGCCGCGCCGTCGGCGCTAATAATCCGGGAAACCAAGCAAGACAGACCGAGCTGTTTCCCGCTCAACAAGACACTTCCACGACATTTGGATTTACGGCCTGCATTATCTGTCAGTCCTCGCCCCCTCCGTAACCTTCTGCGAGGTTTGATTATGACATCAAAAAGGAGAACTTTCCGCAGCTAGTGCGCACCAACAGGTACTGGATTCAAGGCTGCAGGGGATTCCCTGCACGTTTGATATGTCCGACCTCAATTCAACTTTGTTTGAAATCCTACGGCCTTTGATTACATTGCAAGGAGCACTTTTTCTTGCGGCAAGAAGACATTTGCACTGAATCCCTTCAAGCACCCTCAGTTATCTTGTTTCTGTGCCTCCATATATATTCTATCACCTTAAAGAGTCATAAAGACAAATGCCTGCAAAAACAACCTACAAAGATTTCGAATCGTTGTACCGTTGAAGGCCGCTAGGACTGAAGGAGGCTCATTATCAAACATGACCTTCATCTTCCCAACCCCACCCGCCTATCAAATATCATAAGGATCCATCCACAGCTTCTTGAGTTATGCTGTCTACAGACACGAAAACATATTAACCTTCTTGGCGAAGATACTAAAAAAAACGCTTTGCAAAAGGCACATTTGAAACTCCTCTTTCCATATATCATTTAACGGTAATTTTTTTGAAGTAAAAGGTAAAGGTAAAGGTAGTACCATAGCCTTTTTGAGGCCTTAGGGGCAGTGGGTTGTTAGGGTTGTCTAGGGCATGGTATAGGAAGGCTGAGCCCAACCCTCTCATTCTACAACCTTTTAACTCCCCAACCGAAGTCAGGTACCCGTTTTTACACCTGTTTAGGATGAGGAAAGTCGTGTTAAGTGCCTTTCCCAAGGACACAACATCGGTGGCATGTCAGGGGATTCACACCAAGGACCTCTTGGTTCTGAGCCAAACATCCTAATCGTTACGCCAACACAATGCCACTTTTGTAAATGCCAGCCAGTAAAAAATGTCCATGGTCCAGGGAAAATAGCAGCTGCTATTAAAATTCTATATAGAGTTAAGCATACGATTAATGCCTCCTACAATACAATGCCAGACCATATTCTATCAATATTCATATTCACATTCGCTTCTACACATTCATCCTCAAGGAAGTACAAACCATTAAAAGTTAATACAAGCTTTGAACCTCAATCGAGAACACAGAAAACAGATGTTGCCTCGGCTCGGGAAAGTAAGTAAAATAATTGATCAACGGAGACCGGATGAGAAGTAAAAGCCGTCCGAATCGGTAAGCTTTGGGAGAATAGCAGGTGTACCAGGGAGTAAGTGTAGGGAAAACATGGGTTTAAGTCCTGTCTAAACAGCGGGATGCCATGCACCTGTTGGGAGGCCAGATGGCCCGGCGCCCTGCACTTGTCCACCCAAACACTCCCATCTGTTTCCATGTAAAACAAACATGGCATTCATTTCCTCCACAGGGCAGGTACAGCGTTTTCCCATCGCTACATCTGCCCTTTTCCCTCGGTTATGTCACCAGGACATGTGATATGTGTTATCAGTAATGTTCTTACAATGTACATGGAAAAAATCCAATATTCCCACCTCTAACCCTCTACAGATGTGTTCCACTTATCAAATAACGTCAAATTAAAAACGAAATTGTAATGACAAACAAACTATGCCTTCGAGTGCAAAAGCGACGTATCCGACCATTCCGAACTCAGAAGGCTTGGCCTCGGTTATAGCCCGTAGCTACTTGGAAAGCCTTCGCTGTATGTCAGTTAAACTATGATGAAACTGAAATAAAGTGACACACACATTGTATAAAGGACTGCAGGCTTGACGACATTTATAAGCAGAAATCTACAACAAATCAGTGCCAAAGACCAGAAAAAGAAATGTTGCATGTGGAAATAACTGTTCTGGAGGGAAGAGGAAGAAAACATTTCCTCCCATCCTCAAACTCCTTTAAGTCTTCCTTCTACAAAAAAGAAACTAACTCATGTCAAAGCCTATTTTCCTTTTAAATGTATGAGCACAAATGCTTCATAGCGGAAAATGAAAAAGAAAGGTGCGTCGAAGGTAAGGAAAAGGCTGCACGTTACCCCTCAGCGCTCTCCTGCTGTACAGTTTCCAAGAACTCATCCTCGCAGCATGCACCGGGATGTCCTGCCGCGCTTTTCCCTGTACCTCTGCTTGAAACACAGACCGCCCTCCAATAGCTTTACAAGTTCCGCTGACAGAGAATTGCCCAGCAACTGGACCTAAACTCAGACCGTGTCCTGAAGAGTTGGGACAGTCGAGGTGATGCAGAGGCAGAGAACCATGGTTTGCGAGTTACGACGCCTTGTGAGGAGGAGGTTGAACCAGTCTGCGGCCCGGTGCTCTACCTTTCCGGCAATCTGACAGTCCTACGGAGATCGTCGCTCAAGTACACGAGTACGGGTATCATAGCTGCACAGATTCGCGAGTCATCTCCGGCCTCACACTGCGTGAATGTTATCTCTCGGCGCACCGCCCTGTTACGCAGGTGGCCATGCCACGTCATGTTCCGCCCTGCCGTGTGTTTCACTGAGATACCGAGATTAGGCGCTCTGCTCGCGCGCAATTAACAGGTCTTAGCGAGAGTCTGAAGGTGCGGAGCTAGCGATATCCCCATCTGCCATTGACAAATGGGCGTGGCATTTGCATATGCAAGGCCGCGGGAAAAATCGAGCCGCGTACATCTGTTGTTTATCACCCCCGAGTCATGTACCTTTCTTTCACCCGCGTATAATTCTCCCAGCTGCAACTTATCTCTACCGAGGCAAGTGTCCGAGCTCCGTGTTCGCTTAGGTTCGCCTCCGAATGTTTCTCACTGATTACGGAATGGCCTGTCAGTCTCGCCGATACTTTATGTTCCATCATCCCAAAAGCCAGGAAGTCATTCCGAAACTCTGTGATTACTTTTTAAAGAAGTTTTCTGGAAAATCATATCGGGGAAAACCGTTTGATAGCCCCTGTTTGCTGCTTGCCGAAGATAAGCCCTAACCTTTGTTGAAAACTCCCCAAACTCTGCCAAACTATCATTTTTCAGTATTAGCAGCAAACTTTGCGGTAAAACCATGAATGCGTGGAGATATCACGCAATTTCTCCTGCAAATTAATAAGGGGCGTAGGAATTTATCTTTGCATCCAAGATGTGCAGGGAGATTGGATGTCTTCCTGAGCACTGTTTGCCTTTCAATGAGTAAATGTCACAAAGAGGATGCCTATTTTTCACCAAATCTCACCCACTATTGATTATTGAATCATGACACTATCACCCCGGCGCAGGCAGCCCAAAGTGCTTAGGCATAGTGGCGTCCACTTTTTTCATGCAAAGTCTTTTCTCTTTGTGAGGAGAGGCACAGACCAGTTTGGCTGCCATGGGGGTGGACATGTCGTGTAATGCTGACACCATCTCTTTTCAGCTGCCGTGTCAAAATTTCATGAAGAATCTCCTTACAAAGTATATCTTTTTGATAAAGTCTCTCTTCGCTAGCAGAACATTTTTTAAAGATTCATTGCAATGCAAGACAAGTTTCTGGTAGTGATGCCTGCCGGAGACCAACCTGGCATGTAAATTTTAGTATCAGGAAATATCAGTTCTTAAACATCTAAACGAACTAATCTAAAATTAGGGAATTCAGGGTTAATTAAGATTTTGTAACTGCGATCACTTTTTCAGTTATAATCCATATTTACTTCATAACTATCAAAATAAATGTCTCACAAATGAAGACTGTAAATACATTTCTGTACTTGTCTCTTAAATGTCAAGTATGTGTACTGTAGTCCTTCATTGTTAGCGTTGAATATTGTAGGCTGAACAAAGGCTGCTCAGGCTTTGTAGATTTGGACCCATTGTATTCTCCTATTATATTGGGTTTAGCTAGCTTCGCAGAGATGTTCATACTGAGCCAAAAATTTCTAGCAACAAAATTAAAGCTTATCATCTAGCTTAGCCAGTTGTTTATTTCTTGTGACTGTGTCTTTCTCTCCAGCCAGGCTCCTTAGTGACTGAACCTTCATTCTCCGTCTGCACGGAAGCACACAGCACTGGGAGGCAGCCATCCCGAGTGACCCATGTCAATTTGATGTACTTCTGTCCTCGTTGGACTTCATAAACCCCCGGGGAATGGCACAACTCCATTTCGCAGCGGCACCTCGTGGCATGTACCTACAGGTTGTGAGATATTATTTGTTCAGTCACTGCGGTGACACCCATTTCACACAAGCTTGTCCCTCTATAAATACTGAAGTTAAGGCAGAAGGGCCCTTCCCTCCCTCCATAGCCGCCGTATTTCACATGTTTTTACATCCTTTTCTCTGCGAGGTGACAGCATATTCTGAAGACCAATAGCTCACTGCTATCGCACGGAGTCAGGAAGGGCAGGAGACCTACCAAATTTACGTTCCACCTCCTTGATGTGAACAAATTTCCCTTGGTAACGATGGACTATTGTGCGCGGCAAGATTGCTGTCTGTAAGTCCGCCACTTCATCATGTATTAAGTAGGAGAAAGGCTGGAGACATTTCGATAAACCTTGGTAAGACCGCCCATCCCTCTTTGCCACGGCATCTTTTCAGAGACTGTCCTTGTGGAAAATTTCATCTTTGCGGGAAGAAAAGCCCAAGATTTGTGGCGACAGTTTTTATGTTTGCTGCATCTCCCTTCGGGATCGACACATTTCCGCACAACAATCTTCTGAATGTGCGATTAAACCATTTATTCATACGTTCAGTGGCTTGGTTTTTGTCCGTGTTCTCTGAACAAACCTATCTCTCTCTTCCAGGAAATATATAATGTAAAAAAGCAGGACATTTCTGTGACATGGCATTTTATCTTCACGTCAGACCTGAATGGAAAACCATGAAGTCAGAAATACTGGACTCTTTTCGAAACTCCAGCTTACTTCAACACTGAAACTTGGGGTTTGGGCTTCTATTGATGGATAGATTGTTCAAAATCTGCAGCATTCTACAAGTTTTCTCAACTTTTAAACTCAAATCCACAATACAGCGAGAATCAGATGTGACTATAAGGCTGCCGTCAGAACCCGTCCCTCCATCCCGGAATGGAAAATTTTATTTCCTTGTTGGGATGGATAAAATTTCATCCCGCTTGTCAAAAAAAATGAACTATGATATAACATGAAATAAATGAAATGTATTTTTGCAAGCCTAAGTTAACATGACAGATTAAAATTAACATTAACAACATGGGTTCCCAAGCAATGAGTCGGACAGGTGAAAATTTAAAGCTCAAGACAGCTGTGTTCTTAAATATGCCAAGATCTTTGTAGCACATTGCATAGATAGTTGTCTGCCTGCCAGAACTAAAATATCACATTGTGAGTCACAACCAGCTACCTCCTTCCAAATAATAATGATTGAGCTCTCTCTATACTACCTGTGAAGAACCAAGTGTTTCTCAGGACCCTCCTAAGATCTATAACCTCACCTGTCCCACCTGTTTCCACTTTGACCATCTTGAGAACACCTTGAGGGTTTCCTGTACACTTGATGACAGGTCTGGGTCAACTCAATAAGGACAACCAAACAACAACCCAGAGTGGCTTATTTTGTCTCCCCTCTACTCAAGTTAGAGCTGCTAAGTTCAAAGATGTCTCAGTTGGATGTCAACAACAAGTACATGTGTACATGCCATTCTACTGACTGTTGATAACAGTAGAATTCAAAGCCGCCTCTAAAGAAAATACCTCAATTTCGTGTGAGATTTATGTATCTTTATATATGTGCTCTCTGTACGATACACAAATTGGATACAGGTGAATATCAATTTACAGCCAGACTCTAACAGAGACTAGTAACTTATAATATAGACGGACCCACCTAACAGTTACTCCTAGACATAATCTTTGTCAAAACATGAGATCTTCAAAAGGCCCTCTTTACACAAAACAAATTGGTACTTTCTGAACACAATGAAAAGGTAAAGGAAAATCCAGTTATTCACTGCCTTATTGTACACTACATCTCAAACAGCCTCCCTGACTTGTACTCAGCTGTTCAGGGCCAGACAGCTCAGTCAACCACCCGTCAACAAAGTCAACTCAGACCAGGGCCGTTTTTTGTGTAGGCTGTTTTCTGAACCTTTACACTTTGCTCCTGGGACAACACTTCAGCCCACATCAAAGTCCTATTACTGGTGCATTACCTGTCTCCTCTACCTGCTTGCTGTATGGTCAGGAAAACCTGTTCAAACAAGCTTTGCTAGCAACAAGTTAGGACAAGTGCCGCAGTTGGGACATTCTCCTCTCTCCTTCTAATCCATGAGGGTGTAACTATAGTTTAACTTGTAGCAGCCTCACAGTTGAGCTCCTGGTTCCAACTAGTTGCTAACTGTGAGACCCCGGTTCAATCCTGGGTCAGGACATCTCGGTTGGGGCTGTACCTGTCTTTCAGAAAAGATGTACAATGGGGATCCAGTGTTCAAGGATCGTCAAGCACGTTTAAGGGGAAGGGCTAGCAACCTCTCCCTATGAAAATATACCCTGAAACAACAGTAAGGAAACTGCTATGTGCTTCTGAGTGTCAGAATGATGAAACAATACCATCAGCAGAACATGAAAGGAGGCTATGGAAAAGATACTCAGTCTGGCAATGATGGTTTTAAAATTCAAATAGACATCATACAGCTGCATAATAATATCTAAGTACTTGTAAATATGTACACCAGTATATGATGTATGCTTAAAAATGAATTGGAACTTTCCTTTGTTCCCTATTTTACCTCTGTCTGTAACAAGTCATTTTACATTCGTTTACATGGGTCCTGCTGCAAATCAATCTTAATAACCCGCATGTAAGCACTTATACAATATCTCGTATATAAAAGCACCATCATAATCTTTAACAAGAGCATCTATCATATCATATCAAAGGGTACAATTTCCTTTCCTTCACACCACACACACCCTTTTCTCCCTTATCTTTCACAAGCAGTCGGTGAGACAAAAAAGTGGGAATCGTTTCAGAGAGAGACAGATACAGACTTCTGTGTGATGTGTGGGTACCAAACAATTGGTAGATCAAAGCCTCATTACCGGGCCGTCACCCTTGAGACTGGCTCCAGCGGGCACCTGTGTCAATGTGGACAGCAAGGGGACAAACACAGGTGCACAGGAGCGCTGCAAACACACGTATGGCACTGGTGTTGTGACCAGGTCTTACCAAATATGGGGATAAGGCACATGTTGGGATGGGTAAGGGTACAGTCCCTGTCATAGTAAACCTCTGACCATGTGGGTTAGAGTCAGTCTATAGTTCATCTCTGTTGTGTGCGGCTGTCTCTCTCGAAGCTGAAACAAATCAAAGGAGCGAGTAGAAACAAGTGATCCCAACCGAGATTCGAACCCACGCCGAAACCGGCAGCCCAGATCACAGGCACGCACGCCTTAACCACTAGGCTAAAAGGTTGCGACCAGTTAGACTGGTCAGTTGGAGGCGCTTGAACCCCCACTGTTACAAAGCCTCGTTATTCGCATATAACAATTGGTGGCAGCGTCTTGTGACTTACGAGTACATATAGCCACGCCATGGCCGCACAACGTTCTAGACTCCCCCCGTCCGTACGTCTGTCACTCACGTTGTACAGGCGTGGTTCTGCACAATTTCCTACCGGCTGCAACAAGATTATTGTTATCTGTGAGTGCAGATGGAACGGTGGGCACAGATACAACAGCTTGTGAAGTGGGGCAGGGATAAGGCCAAACAGTTTCGAGCAACTTTTAAGCTTTCCGACGACAAGCAATCAACAAACCTTTGCCTTCAGAGTTGGAGAAAAAACCTAGATCTCATGCCAGACCTATGGTAAAACTGGACAAGCTCTTCGAGTCATCTTCATTCAACAAAATGTAACCATATACAATACTTGATGAATTTAAATGCAATTGAGAATAAACATCAAATTTTGGACTAGATGTGACTTTTGATTTATTCTCTGGAATGAAACAATAAAGAAAGAAATCACTGAGTACTGGAAAAACATATTAAAGAGTTGCAGATCCTATCGACAAAAAGTAATTCGTGTGATCAATCTCAAACATACTGCTGTGAAAAAGGACTGGCAGTAATTATAAAAGTTGCCCAACTATGTATGTACACACAGTATATTGATTTGAGACACTATAGAAAGTATGGACAGACAAGCAATGAAATTTAAAAAACAAAACGCTTCTGAAAACCAACAATGCAGAGAAAGGTGCACTTTCTGTACAAATCAATCTGATTTTATGATTTATCCGCCCAAGTTTGCAGACAAAAAGTTGACGAAATACCTCATCAAAGTGAGACCTTCATCTTATAAAGCTGGCATTCGTCACACAGAACTATTGCACAGAAGGGTATGCGAAAGAGCCAACAACATCGGACAAAAGCGAGGGGAAAGAGACTGATGAACTTCGCATTTGGGATCATTCTCGGACTACCGTTAAGACACTTAACGCGCACTTCTCACATTTTACACATGCCATGTACGGGCACCGCAGGCATAACTCACGCGTCTATCTTCAGCGCCATACTTCCTACTACAGTTAAACCCTGTAGTATGAAATTGAGTGGTGACTTGATGCTTGGGCTGCGGGCTCGAGATAAAGGGTAATGCGTCGCCGAACCACAAGTGCGGAATAAATACTGTGTTTGATTTGAGCTCGGCGACTCCAAACTTTTAAGCGGTTCTATGAGACCAGCCAAGCGATAGATTGCTGTGTGGTTAAGTAAATGACATCTGATGTATGTAAGAATGGACAGGCAAAGGGGATGGAGACACTGACAGCTTCGGCTGACAGATAAAAGGTCACAATGTCAACTGCGGAGCCAACAAATTGTCATGCTAAGCAAACACCATAAGCTTATTACAATCTTGTGACAGAACCCTTTCATACCCAATACTCAACACACAAGGTCACGGCAAAACTTTTCTTATCATCCTTCCAAATTCCAGTAAAACAGGAAGACAGCGCCTGTTTGATATTTTGTCGCCGTTTTTTCAATGAAAAGGGGAAAAAATCTATAGCTGTTGTGCTTAATCAGAGAAGAAAGGCAGGGTAATAGGACAGATACAGGGAAGACAGAGAAAGCTAGATAAAGTGTCTATCAACCCCTGCACACTTCCTACTCGGGCTAAACTGCATGGTATGAAATTAGGAATGGACTTGATGCTTGGTCTGCGCTCCTGAGATAAAGGCTTATGCATCGGCGGGACCACAACAGCGGAATAAATACGGCCCAAACGCTTGAACTTTGCGCAAGAAACTTTTCCGAAATCCGGCAGAAACTTTCTCAGCGTGCATATCTCAAGCTTGCCTGCACCACCCCTAGGGCTTGACACGGCTGATGATAATTTTTGTAATGCTGCGGAATACGTTTGTACGATCCTCTAAATCTGTATGGATTAACAACAAATAAAGGAGAGGTTTTTTGGGGGGTAAAAAAAATGAAGAACACTGATAGAGAGGAACTGAGAGATGTGTTAGGTTAAAGACTGATGAGCATATTGAGTTCTTAAGGGTTAGGTTAACCGCTAAGGTAAGTAAGGGAATACATGTACATGTACAAGAGATAGTGACAGCTTAAGATAAAGTCTAGGAAAATAGAACGGCACCCGTAAATACATTACGGAATTTTTCCCTTATCCCTATGAGAAATGCCATGACGCATGTACCAAGGATTAGGCTGGAAATTTGATTAAAGATGGAAGTTTCGCTTTTCAAAGTTTAAAGCGCACAGTGCTGTCTGCATTCACGAGATAACAGTCATGCTCTGGGACCATCATCAGCTTAGAGAAGAAAAAGCAGAGAAAGAGAAGCATGGAAAAAGAGACAGCTTCGCTTACACCTGACAACTAAAGCTTAAGTACAGAAAAATGGCTCCGAAGATAAAGCACAATAAGCGGTATGGATGGACACAATGAGAAAACTAATGCCTAACCTGTAAAAAAGGTGAAAGGATCTTCTTCTAGGTCCCTGATTCTGGTTAAATTAATGAATGGGTAATGTACAAAGTGTGGCACATTAGGGTTTTACACATGTCAAACCCAGGGGCCTGTGGTTGGGAGATAAAGGAGCAGCAAGGCTTTACAATAACTGTGTACATTTGCATGTTGGTAAATAGCACTGGAGCACCATGGGTAAACACAGCTGACGCTAACCCACAGCTTGTGGGACGTACCATGTGGAGGCAGGAAACGGGGATGGACATACAATGCAAAGTTTGCAGAGGTTTAGTATTAGTGTTAATGGGTGTAGTATTTTATCGACTCATAAACGTAGAGCTACCCTGTTTGGATAATGCCATGCTTTACAAAACATTTGTTTTACTTTATCAGCTTTACTTTTATCCACAAAGGGGGAAAACGAGAAAACCTTGAAATGGGACAAATTCTAAGAAAACTAATAGTCTATTCAAGGACATTATATACACGTATATAATGTCCTATTTAAGATAAAACCAGGGCTGTCTCTAGGACTAATTTGCTTATTAGAAGGGACAAAATTTCACCCCATCCATGCAAAAAACCTGAACTTGACATAAGATCGATGCTAGAGACAGCCCTGATCAAAACTCAACCAAAACAGTTGTAGAAATCAGCACTTCATTATTTCCTACTTACAAGTTCTTATATTTACATGTAAAATTCATTGTGCATTCCAGGACTAGTGAGACTACAATGGGGAGGTTGTTTCACCCCCACCAAACACACACTGTTAAAGCACATGCCAAATCTCTGCTAACGACACACTTTTGGCAACGACTTCCCCTTCTACATGATTAACATCTGCCTGCTAAACCCCAATCTGTTTATCCTGACGTGAGTTTTATGTATTTTTGATGGGGCTGTAGGAGGAATCAACTGCTCCTGAAGTGAGAGTTTATGTTTGGTGTTGGAGTGGCAGTAATCCTCCATTATCCCCACAGGGGTCTGCCTGTTCAGGGAGCATGTAATCTTGTGTAAATAGCTAATCTTCCATGCTCCTCCCACAGTTTAACACTTGCCTGTCAGGCATGGTGGCTGGAAGTGGGGCAGACCTAGAACCAGGGATGTCTCCTGCTTGAAATTGTTGTTAGCCTGTATTGTTTAGTCAACCTCCTTGGTTTAGTATGTAGAATTTTAAGGTTTGTGGTTCGCAGTTGACGGTTGCCTGTCAGGCATGGTCTAAAGCATAGTGGCTGGAAGTAGGGCAGACCTAGAACCAGGGCTGTCTCCTGCTTGAAATCTTATGTCTTACTTGTTGTATGGGATCCGGAGCCCATGCTGTTAATTTTGCTTGTTAAATCTGTTATCTCAACCTTATGAATATACACATTTTTCATCTTTCTTAGTATTTTTAAGTACCTCAAAACTATAGATACCAACAAAACAATAGTACATTATCCACCTGATTGTCTCAAGATATTAGAGATCTATGTATGTTAGCCTGTACATTCTGGAGAATGTAGAATGTATGTAGTTTGTAGTTGACTGTACGAAAGTTGCTGTACCTTTCGTTAGGCCACAGCAAGTAATTTTTATGGATGACATCAGCGCGCTCATTAATTTTCGCCTGATTTCGAAATAAAAAACAAGAAATTTCATTGCCCTCCGACGGTGGTCAACATGCCCAAAAATGGGCAAATATGTCGTGAACGTTGACAGTCTAAGATGTTTCATTGCATATGAATACCCAGTGTAGTTCCTGCCCATGGTGGTATGACAAGCTGTTTTCTGCGTTTGTTGACTAGTCAATTGAGCTGTATACACATCTTCAAGAACAGTTTAATGTTGACAGTCTAAGGTATTTCGTTGCATATGAATACCCAGTGTGGTTCCTTCCCATGATGGTATAATAACAAACTGCATTTGTTCTAGCAATGACATTATATAGATAATGGGGGGTTCTAGTTAATTGAGCTGTATACACAAGGTGTTTCATCGCATATCAATACCCAGTGTAGTTGTTTCAGATGATGGTAGAACAAGCTCTTTTCTGCATTTGTTGTAGTAAGTCTATTGAGATGTATACACATCTACAAGGATATGTTTACTGTTGAATAAAGGAGGTTTTAAATTATATATGAAACGTCATTGGTTGAATACAGGAATAAAAGACCTGTTTGTCATGATATATTTCGTCGCCTCAATTCTTGTTTAACAAGATTTATGATCTCAAAATTTGAAAATATAGGAATCTTGTTTTTTTTTGCCTGCCTTGTTTTTTTTTCGCCCTATCTCATTAATTTTGGAGTCTGCGGAGGATGTCATCCATAAAATTTACTTGCTGTGGCCTTAGGTCAATAAAGCTTCTGTATTTCTGTGTTGCTACATGTGTGTGTAACATGCAATACATGTATCACAGTTATGATTTTTTCAAGTACTCCAGTTTCTTTTAATAAAGATTAATAATATGAAGGAGAACATTTTGTTCAAAAGAGTAGTTGGGTACACAGCAAATATAATGGCATCAGGAGGTTTACTTGTTAGACTGTCTACACAACTGGTGTAGTTCCCTCACTTTCCCGTGTATGCCTTTCTTTTCTTCCTCTGCCAACACCCCAAACAAACATCCTTCTGCGTATCATGGAAGTGACTAGATTTAACTTTAGTCAGGCCACGCTCACCTGATATGGATGACCTCCGAACGTGCATCAATTTTCGTCTGTTTCAAAAAGAGAGACTAGTACTGCGACCACACTGTAAATCGTACAAAGATGTAAAAGATATGAAAGAACAAAAATAAAGAATTTATTTTTGGGTATACCATGTTCTGTAAGTTCAGTCATATAGAAAATCTTACTGACCACCTAGACTTCATAATGAAAGCAACTTTTGGGGTGCCCAAGTTTTACAATTTTTCACATGCTCACATCAATATTGCAGCGCCCAGAGGATGTCATCCATATGATCAAATCAGTATGGCATTAGTCTTCAATAATCAAATCTAATCGTTAGTCATACAAGGTGCTCCTTTTGCAGCTTTCACCACTTTTGGGTATGACTGTTAGCCTCCATTGCAGACTCCTTCCGACTGATTTCTTTTGCAAGTTACCGCTTTCTTATTACATTTTTTTTCTCATTGCTGGCCGAGAAGCTAAAAGAAAAAAAAGTTAATAAGAAGATGGCTAACGGCTGTAATCTAGCCACAATTGAAAAACACAAGGAATCAATCAAAGGAAACACAGAAAACTGCAAAGTATGTAAAGTTTTGCCAAGCAGGAAACAGTTGAAACACTGAATGTTAAAAGAATGCCTTCTCACATTCTCACATGTCTCATCAACTCTCTTTAATTCTTCCTAATTGCCACAAGTTCCACTGTGGGGTCAGGATGTCAACCGGTGGGTGTTAGCAGCAAATCCCAACAAAGGCACCTCTAAAGTCCCCTGGAATGTCTGTAACTTTGATTGAGATATAGTGTGACTTGTTTTCAGTTTTTGTAACAGAACATAGAGATGCCTTCCTCCCCCACAGAAAACTCATTCTAATTCGGGGCCTGCACAGTATTTCTGGAAATTGAAAGCCATGTTGTCTTTCAGTTATACACCATCCCTAGAGTATGACATTCATTTGGCGAGATGTTGAGAATCTACTTTTGGCTATAAGTACACAAGAAACCAGGTACAATAACCTTTAGCCTGACATCTACCGTATTGGAAAAGTGGTATGGCCAAGAATATCTCTAAGAATGTAATTGTAAGGTACATGTGAAGTGAGCTAACTCAGATTGGGTTTGAGTAAGGACCTTGGCCTAAAGAACCACTGAATGGACACCGAGAGACTGGAAGAGACGAAGAGGGCGGCCCAAAATAAGATGGAGTGACAATTTAACTAAACACCTGGGCCCTACATGGCCAAGAACCACTAG